>NW_026883521.1:0-47284 GCF_032173495.1 Musca vetustissima
CGCGAAAGTAGTTGATACTATTAGAGACAATGTTGGCGTTCGTTGGTGCTGTGTTCACTGTAGAAAACTTTCTGCCGACTTTTATAATTTTGTAAAAGACTTGCAATCGGAGCTTGTATCCATTAAGAAAGATTTTACATCATTAACAAGTCGTTTTGAAAATTTTTCGAATTTGTTCAATAAGTACCAAGAACTTGATGAATTTGTATCGTCGCCGTCCGTTTCTGGGCAGAAACGAAAGCGGTCTTCGAAGAAAGCACCAACTAAAATGATGCCTATTCGTAAAGCTTCTATTTCTGCTGGGAATACTGTATCACGAACAGCGTCAGATAATATTGATAAAACTGTTGCTGTTAATGAACAGACTTATGCCAGTGTCGTGTCTCATGCAACCATGGAAGCTAGCAAGGATGTATTGGAAGTGACAATACCTCATAACGCTATGAGTATTGATAACAGTAGTCTTGAGAAGACCGCCAAATCTACTCATAGTACACAGGTGTTGCAATTCCCCACTACCTACCCAAAGACAAATAAATGGTAATTATTTTCTAAGATGCTACAAGCTTCGATCGGCATACTCTGAAAGTAGATCATCATTTAAAATATTAGTTCATGATGATATATTTCCAAGTTTGATATCGAAAGATTTTTGGCCTGCTAGAGCGTTTGTTAAAGAATTTCTAGAAAGATCAGATAATTTAGCTCATTTACCACAGAGATCTGAACCAGTATCAAAAAACTAAAAAATTTAAACTATTCGTTACGTGCTCATATATACCTCCTTCATCACATCTTGATATTTATAATCAGCATTTAGCAGCACTAAACTCAATTATTAATATTATGAATGATTCCGATAGAATTTTAGTTCTTGGTGATTTTAATTTGCCATCTGTAAAGTGGCTCTCATTGCCAGACTCAGAAAGTTTAACGCCGTTGACACCTGAAGCAAATGTAAACCAATATACATTTGATATTGTTAATCGATTTTGTGAAATTAATCTCCTTCAAATAAATAATATTTTAAATTGTAATGATAGAATCCTTGATCTAGTATTTGTAAATTTTACACAATTTTTTGAATTAATTCGAATTCCTGCTATATGTACTCCAGAAGATAATCATCATCCAACATTATATATAACCATGAGCCATAATTCTACAATTAACGAAAGTTCATGTGATTCATTTAAAAATATTCTTAACTATAAAAAAACCAATTTTCGAAAGCTTAATTCTCTTATTTCATCTGTAAACTGGACAGCTGCATGTCAATGTAAGAATCACACCGATTTTGAATTTATAATAGATAAATTTTATTATACTCTAAATAAATTTATTTCTGAATGTGTTCCAACTGTTAGAATTAAAAATTCTGACAGAAATCCCTGGATTTCACGTGAGTTATCAAGTATAAAAAATTTAAAAAGTAAACTTTTTCGAAAATATAAGAAGTCAGGCTCATCTATAGACTATGCTAATTATTCTGTTGCTAGGTCCAAATATACCATAGAGTCCCGTAGATTGTATAATAATTACCTCAACAAGATCAAAAATAATTTTAAAACAAATCCGAAGTCATTTTATGAGTTTGTTAACTTAAAAAGAAAAGTCTCCTCAAAACCCACAATTTTGAAATGCAACAATAAGGAGTTTGTAAAAAACTCTGAAATAACAGAATGTTTTGCAAATTTTTTCGCCTCTACTTATTCATCTGCAGTTTGTCCAGATATAAGCTCATATCCTTATGAGCTATCCAAAATAGATCAAATATATATGCCTTTCTTACAAAGTCAAGATGTTGCTAAAAATTTACATACTCTAAAACCAATTAAACTTCCAGGTCCAGATGGTATACCTAGCATAATTCTCAAATATTGTTCTGATACTTTAGCAACGCCTCTTACGTTGCTTTTTAATTATTCCTTAAATTTTGGTTATTTTCCCACTATATGGAAGAAATCTTTTATAGTACCGTTGCACAAGTCTGGTAGTCTATCAAACGTTTCAAACTACAAATTAAGTGATATCCCAAAATTGTTTGAAAAATTAATTACTGCTGTTATTTCTCACAAAATTAAATCCATTTTAAGTCCATATCAACATGGCTTTCGTAGTGGTCTTTCAACTATAACAAATCTTATAGAGTTTACTTCAATTGTAATAAAGGGATTTGTTCAGCGAAATCAAACTGATACCATTTATACAGATTTTAGTAAAGCTTTTGATAGGGTTAACCATGAACTCTTATTATATAAATTAGATAATATGGGTTTCAGTCTAAACTTAGTCAAATGGATATCATCTTACTTACAAAATAGATCACAGCTAGTTTTGTTTGAAGGATGTCTCTCAAAATCGATTAACGTACCTTCAGGTGTTCCACAAGGAAGTCACCTCGGGCCGGTTCTTTTTCTATTGTTTATAAATGATTTGCCTACTTCTGTAGTACATTCTAAATTGTTAATGTATGCAGATGATGTCAAGTTATTCATTACCCATAATTCTGAGAAACAAGCCAATTTACTCCAAAATGATTTAAATAACCTTTTTCAGTGGTGCAGATTAAATTGTATGGATTTAAATTTGAACAAATGTAAACATATGTGTTTTTCTAGAAATTCTTCATTAATGAGGCAATACAATATTAACGGTTCGGTTTTATCAACAGTTGAAACATTCGTGGATCTTGGTATTTTAATGGATCCAAAGTTAAACTTTAACAATCATGTCATTTCTATGGTAAATAAAGCATATGGTGTATTGAGTTTTATAAAACGGTGGGCCAAAGAATTCTCGGATCCTTATATAACAAAACAACTATACACGTCTCTTGTTAGACCTATATTAGAATATGGTTCTGTTGTATGGGATCCTCAATATGCAATATATTCCGATAAAATCGAATCAGTGCAGAAACAATTCTTACTTTTTGCACTGAGGGGTTTACATTGGAATAGTGATTTTGTGTTGCCTTCTTACACTAGCAGGTTAAAATTAATTCGGTTACCTACATTAAAAAGTAGACGTATTATGTTGAACACCATGATGGTACTAAAAATATTAAATGGTAATATACCCTCTGATTTCCTAATTTCATCTATTAGAATAAATGTTCCTTTTCGATCTAGTAGATATTATCAACTATTATATGTAGATTTTCATCGCACAAATTATTCTATGGGAGATCCACTCAGTAAAATTTGTATTGATTTTAATTCTGTGTACTCTAATGTAGATTTTAGCAAGAATGTTGAATTTATAAAATCTAATATAATTGTATTTTTAAATGAGTAGTGCAACTTAATAACAAACTGGCTGTTGGAGTAGATTCTGTAGCTGGTTTTCTATTCCCTTCTCACATTCCACCATGATGCGGATTATGGTGTGTACGCGATCCCTACGAAAGGGGAGGTCGCCCCCTCGGTCGGCAGGGGTGGGAAAGTGAGGCGTGGGAACGTTCGAAAAAAAAACTGAAATATATTTATCATTTGTAAAATTCAATGTATGTGATGGTATACTATTTTTAAATATTGATTTCCTAACAATAGTGAAATTAGGACAATTGTCTAGTAAATGTTCAATCGTAACGCAGTCGAAATTACAAAATGTACAATTCAATGAAATTTATTTGTCAATATAATGTTTGTGAGTGATTTTGGTATGACCCAGTCTAAGGTGAATCACTCTTATAATATCACGTTTTTCCAAACATTGAATAACATTCTTGTTCAAATAATCATGAATAGTGTTCCTGTTGTCATTTATTTTCTTGTACCATGTCGATGTGATTTCAAAGCCGTTTTTGAGTTCATGTAATTTTTAAAAAGAACTTTGATGTCTCTAAAATTAAATTAGTTTTCCATGTGTGAAGGTGCTGACAAAACTTCTCTGTAAATTAAAAATTCAATGTACACAAATTTTATATTCATTTTTTACTATATGTTTAACATCGATAAAATATATTATTTCTTTGGATTTTACTTTTCATTCGACATTGAAATATATGCCAAACTTTCAAAAACCAATTTTAAAATTGACTTAAAATTCTAAAGTAAATTCTAACAAAAGTAATAATCAAATCTACCCCTTAAACCGTTCAAAATCCATATAGCAAATGTTACAACATGAGCAAATAGAAATGAAAAGAATAAATAAATAAAACTAAATTTAAAAGGAAACCGAACTAAATGAAATTTTGAAAACAAGATTGTGGTAGAAACTTAACCACGTACATATGTATAAATAATCTGTAAGTATCTCTCACACTCCCGACAAATACATGTATCAAATACGTGTGTGTGGGTGAGCTGGTTTTTATATGTAATTTCAAGGCGAGATAAAAAAATTAAATATAAGTTTTATATACTGGTATACACACTATATACATTAATATGCGATTATGATACCAACTGACATCGTAAGTACAAATAAAATTTTTCAAAGACTAGAATTTCTGAACAAGACCTTTGTTGTAATATAGTGCCAATGGTTATAAGTAAGTAAAATTGTTAATTGCTAGTACCTGGCTATATTTTGATATCCTCATAAAAAAGGCAAAAGTCTTCTGACAGCCAGAATATACAAAAACTTTGATCAGGCAAATGTTTTGACATAGTCCCCATATCCATTGATCAAAACCGCTTAAAAAATATTGTTTATTTTTTGAAAATACGTTTCATAAATTTAGGGATCCAGATTTGTGTTCCGCGAATCAATGGCTTTAAAGTTTTTGGCTAATGACATCTATTTGTTGAAATTTCAGCCATAGAAAACTAGTAGGTATACAATAAAATATTGTTTTCAACTGAAATGATTTTAATTTTAGATTTACACAAAAAAGTTTCATATCTATTTTCCAGATATGAAAAGCGATGTAAGTTTTAGTACTTTATTGAAAAAATGAAATGTGTTTTTGCAGTAAATTGCTTTAAAAGCTCCTCTACATTACGTTGGCTAATAATATAATGTTTACTGATGTACATATGTCTGTTGTATTGTACAATTACCAGGGAGTTTTAATACGTAGTTGTTGTTAAAATATCAATTCCGTAAAATTAGCCATTTTATCTATCGGCTCCACTTACTGCTATCTAATTACAGTATCCCCTTCTGATTTCGAGGAATAAATTAGCATTGATTTTTATACTAATTTGAATTTTGTTTGAATTAATCATTAACCAAATATCAGCCTTAATTGAAACAAACAATTACAACAACATCTAGAACACAGAAGCCATTAACATTATGTAAAATATTTGCAATCAATATGAAAATTGAGATAGAATTAATAAACACGCACACACTCACAGAGACACATCTAACTGAACAACGGAGGAATTAATTTAATTACGAAATTGTCATATTTACCAACATTAGTGGTTAACAAAACAGGCAAGTTTTGTATAAAAATTACACATACAAAAACAAAAAAAAAAAAAAAACAAATACAAGCTCTATTTATGTAATTGTAATAATTAAAAGTAACAATAACAAATGTATTTAGTAAAAATTGAAAAAAAAATCAGTTAAAATAAAATACAAACAAGCCAAATGTATTATTGTTTATAATTAATTAGGTGACTATGTCAGAACTAGGGTTTTTTATTTGTAAACCATAGTTCGTAAAATTTAATAGAGTTTCCTAACCTATAGACCTATATATATATATATATATAGGTCTCCGTTATGGAGTAGGTCCATCCCGTTTAGAGGTATGGGCGATTTTTATTATTTTGAAGGTTTGTGAAATTGCAATGTTTAGTTTGTCGAAGCTTCTTGACAAATTTCGTTACTTACTTGGTAGTAATATTACATTTAAATATTTTATTGGATAAATTAACCGTACATAACTAGCTTCGATACATAGGTATCGAATATCAAAATAAATAACTGTCGCAAAGTTTGAAATCTCTAGCTAATAAACATATTTAGATGCACGGTTTGTATTTTTACAGATGTTTTTGTAATAATTCCATTCCATTTCGTATATAAAACTTGTCAAATTTTAAAGAAATAAATGAAAAAAGTATAAAAAGAACCTTCGGGGTAAATTCGGCATTTTGAAGTGGAGCACATTCGGCCATATATAGGTAGTGCTATATTATTTCTATAAAAGGTTTTTGAGTTTGTCTTTAAAAATCATCCTTTAATATATTTCGAAATTACATATATAAGACCAAACGAGCTTTCATTGACGAAAATGGCAAAGGAAAAAGCTATTTCTTATGACGTGTGTGGCCTTGAAATGTGAGCGTTCGCCGCTAGAAAATATAACCTTAAAAGTCAAACTTTTGAATAAGTACTGAGATATAGAGATCTAAACAAAAAGTGCCGAAGGTGCCCAGTCTCTCCTACATATTAGTGATCTGGAATCTCTGCGTAATTTATTTTACCTTTTGTAAAGAATCATAAAAATTGTAAAATCGAATATGATTTATTACATTCCTCCTATCGCATACCTTTTTTCTCTCCTGAAAATTTCATAAATTTCTATATGTAATTCTATCTTCAATATTTTATATTTTAATATTATGCCCGTTATCCATGTTACACATATCAATCACACAGTAACAACAGAAAGTTTATGTGAAAAGCAAGTACAACTTCAACGCTTCTAAAAACCCAGATAAATATAGTCATATCCATAAAATCAATCTTAATTCACAGCGTATAAAGATGCCAAGAACAATTTTGAAAATCAAATCACAAGCAGTGTCGATGTACCATATGTTCGGTTTCAGAGGATACCGTCCGTACAAGCCTAATCAAATTAGATTTTATTTGATGTAATAACAAAATTTATTGGAAACAAATTGAGGAAGTTGGAAAATTTATTACCAAAAGTGGCCATAAAGCGAATAAACCCAACGCCTAACGCCCGACAGCAATCCAACCGTGCCAATGTTCCCACGAACCTGTTCAATACCTAGTACAGCTCACGCACACGTACACACATTCACATATGACACACACACACACACCCAAACACATGTGCAAATGGTTCCACAGAGTGTCTGCCCAAAAGGCGTACAAAAGTTATGTGATAAAAACATCATCGACAACCAGCGGAAGGAGACGCTTGCTGGGGTTGGGAGCCAGCACATAATAAACGACTGCCACCGTAAGACAGGTGGACATATTTATTGTCTGGGAATGTATCAATGTTATTCTTTGCCATATAGAGATGACTGGAGAATGTGCCAAGGAGAGAAGCACGTTATATAGGCAACGGTAAGAAAGAAGAAATCACCATTAGGACGATGAGGCAAAATACTATCATTTTTTAAATAGTCCCTAGTGTGCACGCACACACACACCTGAATCAACACGCATTGCTTCACATTCACATACCAGAGAAGTCAGATAGCACATGCTGGGGACTACAAAAAACACCAAGTCTGATGGTGGACCAAACACACACATACCCAAATGCAAACACTGGACAGTGGGTGAAACTGGGAAGAACAAACAGAAAGGTAAAAAATCGAAAGAACAATGCAAACACAACAAAGACAAGCTAATGGAAAAACTTACAAATCAATTTTCACCGGAAGTTGGCCACCATTACACAAGCAAACAAATAAAAAGCTAATGGAAAACAATGATGTGTTCATCATACGCCCCATCTAGTATTGGGAATGAAAAGTCGTCGCATGTTTCAGGTGCCATAAGTAAAAAAAATGAAACGAAAACGGAATGGTGGTAAATTGCGGACGAATGACCAATTGATTTTAAATCTTAAATTGTGCGAAAGAAATGGATTTAATTAATATTTTTCCACTGTTGTACATTGGGTACAAGTACAAGCTATTAAAATTTAATTTTGCGTTATACGTTTTATTAAGATTATTAGTAGATTATAGTAGTGATGATGGTATGTGAGGTAGAGTTTTTTTTTATAGTGAATATATAACTTCCAACTAGGGTTTGGGAATTCCCGACATTTTCCATTCCGGGAAATCGGAAATTCCCTTTGTAAGTAAACTTATTAAAGTGTAGGATTGATATTATATAAATTAAATAATAAGAAATATAAAAAATGACGTTCTAGTCATTGTACAATAACACTTAAAAAGAAATAATTAAGAATTCATTTTCAAATAAAAGTATTTTTGTATGCTTTTTGATAAAACATTGTATTAAGGGGACCCCCCCCCCCCCCATTCACGGGTTCAAAAAAATTTTTGAATCTACACAAATTCAAGAATGTCCCTATAAAATTTCGAGTGAAAATCTCAAGAACTCTTCAAGATGTAGCCGATTTATTGTGTCAGCATCAAGTGACGGCTAATGGGCTTCTCAAACTTTAAACGCGTTTTTCTTTTTTGTGAATGGCGGGCACGATTACTCAAAAACTAATAACCCAATTGATTCCAAATTTTTATACGTTTCTCTGTGATTGTATAGCTATTGTATGAACTAGGATAAAGCTAATCGGTGAAGATCTTCCTTACTTTTTAACTTGGTTTTTGGTCAAAAATCGGCGATTTTCCAAAAATATTTTTTCAAAGGTCCACCATTTTGTTAATTTTAGAGCGAAGTCAGTAATCCTAGTTCATAAGAGAGCCAGACATGTACTCTTTCTAACACCGTTGGAATTTTCGGATTCCGATGTTCCAGTGAGGAGTTATCATGCCCGCCATCAAAAATACGGACTTCTCTTTAATTACAAAAAACAACAACAAAATAATTACAAATGTTAATGTTAATGTCAAAATGTCTAGCAATTGAAAATATTCTCCCACATTTTACGGACTTTTACTCACTTTATATAAATCTTATTTCTTTTAAAAATAACTACTTTGACAAGGTTTTGATCTTATAGGGGTTGACTTTGCAACCATTTTAATTTAATTTCAAAACCAATTTTTGTTATTTGAATTTTTGTGATCATTTTGAAAGTGATTTTAAGTGATTATTTATACTCTTTCGAGTCGAGCTTGATGATCAAAACCTGTATACATTTGGAGTATCTTCATCACTACTAGATTCCACTTCATTGAAAGCCTTTTTTGTTTTATTGCCATTTTATCATCTTTATTTTACAATTAAAAAATCTTTTGACTTGGTCTTCAATTAAAATGTAAAATAAAATAATCTCCCGTGGCGCAGCGTTTTAAAAATTCTCAAACGAATTTAGTACAAACGTTGTGGGGGACCCATGGATGACTTGATGTTCAAAGAACGAACGTTTGGCCAGTTCTTCTTCAACAAAGAAACCAAGAAATTGATGGACAAATGGGTGTTTTGGACCATCTCATCGGGTTCCATGTTGCCATGACCAACGGCAACAGACAAGCACAAGACTTTCTTCATTTGGAACTTAATGGTCGATTTGACTTCTTCGATCTTGGTCGTCATGTATTGTTGATGAGACAAGAGACCAGGGAACTTGTCAGCCTTGTTCGAACCGGGACCCAACAAACATTTTCTGTATACACCTTTGCGTCTTTTTTGGCACATCCGTATTCCCCAAACTATCTGGCCTCTTAAAAAACTTTAGTTTAGATGTCGGTCACTTAACTCTTTTTGTAATATCTGTGGAATTGAATGGTCGATGAAAGTTTGTTGACCTTACAATGTTTTCAAGACAGCATCAACAATAAGTTATATGTATGGCATGATTCCAGCAAAATAACCCTTCAATAGGACATTCAGAATAAATTTTCCATGACATTCGCCTTATCTGGAACAGTTGCTACAACGTGGGTTTCAAAACACAATTCCAGCAGTTTTTCTTCTCCGAATTTCCAATCTGTCTATTATATAAATTGGTTTTAAAATGAGCATCTTCCACTTATACACACATTAAAATCTCCCCTTGTAGTTGTTGTATTATCGATAACAAATAATACGACGGATGGATCAACGGATACATTCTGTTTATGCCATAAGCATTGAAATTATTATTTCCGTATTAGTATTTATTTAGAGATACAATTTCTCGTTTTCCCGGCAAATACTATCGGGAAATCCCGGGAATATCGATGTCAAAAAAATTGGGAAATCCCGGGAATACCCAGGACTAGAGATGGGCAGTGGGTAAATATCCAAAGGGTAAATACCCGGTAAATTAAGTAAATACCCATTTGTGGGTATTTATTTGGGTATTTACTATATTGTATCGGTAAAACAACATCTTACACCCTATTTCAAATCGATTTAGAATGAATAGTTTTACGATACTTCGGGTATTTACCCAAGTTTTTACCCAAAAATTGGGTATAAACTCATTAACTGCCGAACCACTTGACATAAGCGGCCAAAATTTTGCACACATGTTTCTAATGTCAAAGCAAATATAGAAATCCAACATGATATAGCCCCCATATATCCGTATCTCCCGCTTTAAGGTATTTTTTGTCTATTAGACACATTTTACAACTAAATTGTCAGTAATTTGGCACAGAGTGTTCTTTTTGGGTACCAAATGTCCATGCAAAATGTTATGTATGTAGGTTCACGTTTACTGGTAGCCCCCATACAAAGGTACCCCTAATTCGAGTATTTACCCAAAATTGGGTATAAACTCATTAACTACTTGACATAGGCGGCCAAAATTTTGCATACATGTTTTTAATGTCAAAGCAAATATAGAAATCCAACATTGATATAGCCCCCATATAACCGTATCTCCCGATTTAAGGTAATTTTTATCTATTAGCCAATTTGATTGGCTGGAATTTGGCTCAGAGAGTTCTCTATGAGTACCACTTGTCTACGCTAGTCCAAGTTTTCTGTCCTATATAACGGTCCTGATTTTGGATATTTATATATATTTATAAACTTCTCAAACTTTAAACGCGTTATTCTCTTTTGCGAATGGCGGGCACGAGAACTCAATAACTAATAACCCAATTGATTCCAAATTTGTATACGTTTCTCTGTGATTGTATAGCTATCGTATGAACTAGGATAAAGCTAATCGGTGAAGATCTTCCTTACTTTGTAACTTGGTTTTTGGTAAAAAATCGGCGATTTTCCAAAAATATTTTTTCAAAGGTCCACCATTTTGTTAATTTTAGAGCGAAGTCAGTTATCCTAGTTCATAAGAGAGCCAGACATGTACTCTTTCTAACACTGTTGGAATTTTCGGATTCCGATGTTCCAGTGAAGAGGTAATAATGCCCGAAAAATGCCTTGAAAAATTAAAATCGAGAATGGGTGGGGTTCCCTTAAGAACTATTTGTACACATTAACAAACATATGAAGAATTTTTAATTTGTGTATATCAAGAGGTTGCTTGATATACTGTTTCTGATGTTAATGTCAAAATGTCTAGCAATTGAAAATATTCTCCCACATTTTACGGACTTTTACTCATTTTATATAAAACTTATTTCTTGTAAAAACTACTGTGACAAGGTTTTGATCTTATAGGGGTTGACTTTGCAACCATTTTAATTTAATTTCAAAACATGTATACATTTGGAGTATCTTCATCACTACTAGATTCCACTTCATTGAAAACCTTTTTTGTTTTATTGTCATTTTATCATCTTTATTTTACAATTAAAAAATATTTTGACTTGATCTTCAATTAAAATGTAAAATAAAATAATCTTGGGTAAATACTCAATATAGGGGTATCATTGTATGGGGGCTACCAGTAAACGTGGACCTACATACATAACATTTTGCATGGACATTTGGTACCCAAAAAGAACACTCTGTGCCAAATTACAGCCAATTTGGTTGTAAAATGTGTCTAATAGATAACAAATACCTTAAATCGGGAGATACGGTTATATGGGGGCTATATCAAAACTTGGACCCAGGGACCCCATGTAGGATTTCTGTATTTGCTTTGACATTAGAAACATGTTTGCAAAATTTTGGCCGCCTATGTCAAGTGGTTCGGTAGTTAATGAATTTATACCCAATTTTTGGGTAAAAACTCGGGTATTTACCCAAGTATTTACCCACGTCTTTAAAGTATCCATTCTAAACCGATTTTATAACAGAAACCCGGAAATAGGGTGTATGATGTCGTATTACCGATTCAATATAGTAAATACCCAAATAAATACCCGCAAATGGGTATTTACCCGGTATTTACCCACCCCTTGGGTATACTGGATATAAAATGTCAAATCCATTGCCTATATGTAAAATAAATCCTCATACAATTTATATTGTACTTGCCGTTTTACAGGCCCATACACATGTTTCTGCTATCAATGCTTAAAAATTAAGATCTCGTAATTAATTAATCTTGGTCTGAAAGAATTAAGTAATGTCTAATAATCCAGTTCTATACTAACAATTTTCAGCATGGAGTCATTAAATAGGAGAAATGGAAAATATGGCAAATTCGAACAAAACCTACGATAAGAATATAAATTCGTCAAATAACTTCAACCATTGTGGTAGAGACCACATAGTATATACTATAAAAACGTGGTAGAGACCACATACCGGAAACTTCATAAAGTATATGTATAGGTTTGAAATAGTCAGCATACCATATTCGCCTAGCTCGGATTATAGGATAAAAATTTCTCTCTTTCTACGCTCTCTGATAGAAGTCGCATTGTAAAAGTTTGGATGCAGAGGAGACTTTCCAGTGCTTCAGAGAACCAAGTTGATGTTGATCTCGACTTTAGTTGCGAAACTTCGCTCACCGCCACTATCCTTGATTAACGTTCAATACGAACGAATAGAAGAAAAAACCAGTAAGGAAAGTAGTAAAGTCGGACGGGGCCGACTATATGATACCCTTCACCACTATGGGTATATTAAACAGGACTATAACATAAAATTGGATGAAAACCAGTAAGATCTATCCATAAAGTAGTCAATCGACTTCAAACAAATATAAATAGGTCATCCGTTGGGCTATGTCTGCACTTCCGGAAACTTCATAACGGGGTATTCTACTATATGCAAAATACCCTTCACCACTATGGGTATATTAAACAGGACTATTAACATGAAATATATATGGGAGCTATATAGACCGATTTTCTCGAAACTTGGCAGACATCACTCTAGGCTCAATTCAGTACGTTATGCCAAATTTCGTGCAAATCGAAGGATATATAGGGACTTTGGTGCACCATTTATATGAAACCGGACGAAACTATATATGATTTTCACGAAACTTAGCAAATTGCCAAATTTCGTGCAAATCGAAAGATATATAAGTACTTTGTGGCACCATTTACATGAAATCAGACGAAACTATATATGGGAGCTATATCTAAATCTGAACCGATTTTCTCAAAACTTGGCAGACATCACTCTAGGCTTAATTCAGTACGAAATGCCAAATTTCGTGCAAATCGAAAGATATATAGGGACTTTGGGGCACCATTTACATGAAATCGGACGAAACTATATATGGGAGCTATATCTAAATCTGAACCGATTTTCTCAAAACTTGGCAGACATCACTCTAGGCTTAATTCAGTACGATATGCCAAATTTCGTGCAAATCGAAAGATATATAGGGACTTTGGGACACCATTTACCAGAAATCGGACGAAACTATATATGAGAGCTATATCTAAATCTGAACCGATTTTCTCAAAACTTGGCAGACATCACTCTAGGCTCAATTCAGTACGTTATGCCAAATTTCGTGCAAATCGAGAGATATATAGGAACTTTGGGGCACCATTTACATGAAATCGTACAACATCAGACAGACAGAGAGACATCACTCTAGGCTATGCCAAATTTCGTGCAAATCGAAAGATATATAGGGACTTTGGAGCACCATTTACATGAAATCGGACGAAACTATATATGGGAGCTATATCTAAATCAGGACCGATTTTCACGAAACTTGGCAGACATCACTCTAGGCTTAATTCAGTACCATATGCCAAATTTCGTGCAAATCGAAAGATATATAGGGACTTTGGGACACCATTTACATGAAATCGGAGGAAACTATATATGGCAGGCAGCAACGTACACAGGATTTCATTTCGGGGAAGGCCCGGTAGTACAAAATGAAAAAATTCGCGGTTGCAAACATAAATTTACTGTGAAAAAAATTCATTTCAGGGGGTGGGAGCCCTGGGGGGCCCGGGCCCCCAGGGCTCCCCCCCCCCCCTGCGTACGTCCCTGATGGCAGGTATATATAAATCTGAACCGATTTTCTCAAAACTCGGCAGACATCACTCTAGGAACAATTCAATACGTTATGCCAAATTTCGTGCAAATCGAAAGATATATAGGGACTTTGGGGCACCATTTACATGAAATCGGACGAAACTATATATGGGAGGTATATCTAAATCTGAACCGATTTTCTTAAAACTTGGCAGACATCACTCTAGACTCAATTCAGTACGTTATGCCAAATTTCGTGCAAATCGAAAGATATATAGGGACTTTGGTGCACCATTTACATGAAATCGGACGCGCAAAACGAAAGATATATAGGGACCGTTTACATTAAACCGGTTAAATATACATATGGGAGCTATATCTAAATCTGAACCGCTTTTTCCCAATTTCAATAGGGTTCGTCCTTGGGCCGAATAAGTGACCTATGACAAATTTCATCCAATTCGGATCATAAATGCGACCTGTACTTTGTTTACAATTTAACATGGACAGACAGACGGACAGACGGACGGACGGACATGCATAAATCGACTTAGAAAGTGATTCTATGCATATTCTCAAAAGGAACCAGGTGTCTATCTCGTTTCCTTTTGCCTGTTACAAACATATGCACAAAGACATAATACCCTGTACCACAGTGTGGTGAAGGGTATAAAAACAAATGGTTTGACAATAATTGTTTGAAATCAAAAGTAACAAGTGAAAAAGCGTTAATTTCGGCCGGGCCGAACTTTGGATACCCTCCACCATAGATATAGTAACAGGTACTTGAAATAAAAATATAAGGAACATACCAAAAAGTGTACCTATACCGACATTTCTACAAACCGATTATAGTTCTAAACATTCGCTATAGACCCCATGTTTCTTTGGACAAAATTTGTTTCAAAAATTTTTGATTTCATCCAAACTTTTCCTATCTTATTATTTCTTCGAAAATTAGTTCCAGTTCGAACATGGGGATTATCGGTCCACTCCTTCTGGTAGCTCCCACATAGGGACCAAGCCTAAATGCGGGTTATAGTTCATATATATAATACTATCGAACCTTATGTTCTAGTTTTTTTACGCATCTTCCGCAGGACAAATCACTACTCCAAAAAGGGGGCGAATATTAATAATTTTTAGTAGGGAGATTTGTTATCATATACGACTACAAAAACGCGCTTAAGAACCCCAAAATACCCCAAAAAATTGGGGGTACCCTTATATGGGGGCTATCCGAAAAAAATGGATTTATATTTTTTGTGGAGAGATTTAGTACCTATTAAGAATTCAAAATACTAAATTACAGCCAATTCGGTGGAGATATACGAACAGAACCCCCAAAATACTGAAAATTAGGAGGTACCGTCATATGGAGGCTACCAAAAAAAATGGACCTGTATTTATAATTTTTTGTGGAGACATTTAGTACCCAATAAGAACTCAATGTACCGTATTCGGTTGAAAAACGCGCTCAAGAACCCCAAAATACCGAAAATTGGGAGGTACTGTTATATGGGAGCAATGCCTAAACGTGGACCGATATATCCCATCTACGAACTTGACCTGCCTGCAGACAAAATACAAACCTATGCAAAATTTAAGCACCCTATCTCAATTCCTTCAGAAGATAGCGTGATTACAACAGACGGACGGACGGACATGGCTAGATCGTCTTAGAATTTTACACTGATCAAGAATATATATACTTTATAGGGTCGTAAATGAATATTTCGATGAGTTACAAACGGAATGACAAAATTAATATACCCTCCTTACTATGATGGAGGGTATAAAAACACTGAACAAACTAAAGAAGTTCAGATCGTCGGATGATTAATAGCAGAATAACGGAATGGGTAAAGAGAAACAAAATCCTCAATGAATGGTTACTTGATGGGGAATAACGCATGCAATGTTGTGTCAATAATTAACATAATGAGAACAGAAAAGAAAAAAGTATACACATTCTTTGTAGATTTCAAGACAGGTAATGTCATGTTCTGACGGGCATTCGAACAACGTAGTTCGCTCTCAGAATTACGTACATGAATTAACCCTATCATACAACACTATTCTTAATTCATGTCATCAGATTTTTTTATTTGAAACATTTTGTTTCTTGTTTTACACCAATATTGTAACATATTTGCGTGAATCACATATAGATCTAAATAGAAAAAATAATTCCCTTTCTCCTGACTATAGTATTACCTTTAATAATATTGTTGTTTTAAATATATTTTCATATTTTCTCAATTCAAATGTCACATATACAAAATTGGAGAATTTTTGTTTGGGTTTCCTCACATTTGTTTCTCGTTTTGTACGCTAATTAGAACCAAAGAAAAAAAATTCATATTGCACTATGTAGATTACAAAATTTACATTCTTCTGCAAACATTTGTATTTTTACTTTTCATTCATTTTCTATTTTACTGAAAAAGTTTGAAAATTTTATATACATATATTTTCATGCTGTCAAAATTAATTTATTTTCGATAAATTCTCTCAATTGTTAGGGATGGGACAAAGTTCTTGGTTATTCAGAGAGTGATTCGAATTGAACAATGTACAAAAGTCGGTGTTCGCTCAGAAAATTTTGTATTGGGAACTAAGTAATTAGTTCATAATTAAGGGCCGAACAACGAATGAGTGAGGGAACAACGCTCGTCTGTACTTGGCATAAAACGTTTGGTAAAAAGTTTGAGAGTGTAAGATGTTTGGCCGAACTAAACGACGTTTTTACTTGTTACACAGTGTGGCGAGGGTATACAAATTATGTTTTTATACCCTTCAGCACACTTAGTACAGGTTATTATGTATTTGTACATACATATCGACGCCTCCGAACCATAGTATGCTAAGTCTGAAAAGTGAGTTTTTCAGTAGAAGCTTTCAAAGTATGGAAGTTTCTTTAATCGTACGTGCCATGCTAAGTACCAAAATTTCAGTGAATTTATATTAAGGACCGCAATATCTAAAAACGTAAAGAACTTTAAAACATGCTAAGTCGACCTAGCATACTATGGTTCGGAGGCGTCGATATGTAACAAGCAAATGGAAAGGATATAGTGGTTATAGAGGCTGGGGGCCCCTGCCCCCCGAAATGAATTTTTTCACAGTAAATTTATGTTTGCTATGTGTATGATAAATTTGTACAAAATTTGTAAATTTGTACATTTTGTTATAGAAGTCTGTTTTGCTTAGCAGGTTAAAAATAAACGTAATCCTAAAAATAAACATATTTTAGCGGTTTGCGTATTTAACTAAAACGTAGTATAAAACGTTTTATTGCATTACCACCTGCCACACTGCTCTGGGTTCAATCTTCAAATTGCCCAATTCTGGTACATTTCTTCTACACCTGAACTTTATTTTCACTTTTCTTTGTTTAAATCTCTGTTGTATCGACGTCACTTACATACCCCCATCACAAAATAATAAGAAATGTAACATTTCATGTCTAAAAATACACATAGTACCTAAGGGACTATATACTTGTTGAGACAGAGTCAATGTAAAACAACAGACTTCCATTTTTTTCTTCTTAGAATATTCAATTAACCCAACAGAAAAAAATATTCAATACATCAATTTTCAAGTAATGTTTCCACCTCGTAGAACACATACGAACATATCTAATGATTCCTCTCATATCGATGCCTTTTACTTTTCTCAAGAAAACAAAGAAAGAAGAAAAACATTGTTCATATTTTACCTTAAATGTGTGAAATTGTACAAATGGGAGTTTGAAAATAACTTTTTGAACTAAAAAAAGCCAGGTTCGAGAATCTCAAGAGTGTCTTTTTGTGACAGTGTCTGTATTGTTTGACTTAAATAACAGACACTCTCCTGCGCCAAAGGACAACTTAAAGGAAAGACATGTGTGCGTGCGACTGTGTGTAGATGTGCCGCAATCTGGATTCACTGATATTACTGCCCGCATTTGTTGGAATTCTATACGGCGAAAAATTGAATTTCTCTTTAAACTTATGGGATCGCATTAATTTTACAGCTCCTCTGGGTTCACTTTAGAATTACAAGGGCATTATGAGACTACCTTTCGTCAAACTGCTCCACAACAGAAGTGGCTGTGCTTGCGTATGCTATTGAAATAATGTTTAAAACGCACTGAAGTGTTAAATTAAATCCTATCAGTAGTTTTGCCCATTTTTTGAAAAACTATAACTTATAGCCTTATTAAATATATGGGCGTGTGTGTGGAATTATTGTATACTCATAAATAAATTTAGTCGCATCCTTGCGTGTGATGAAATTTACTATGTATAATACTAGAATTAGTATGTAGACAAATGAATTGTAGGAAATAATTTAACAAGGTAGCATCATTACACAGTGTCAAATTATACAACCGAAGATCTCATGATTCGAAAACCAGTAAGGAAAGTTCAAATGTCGGACGGACCGACTTCACTTCACACACATTCTCCACTTTGGGTTCATACAAGAGATGGTCCTAAGATTGTTATTGTAAGGTATATTAAGATATATACCGACATGAACCAATGGTTCTTCTCTGACAATTTGGTATCATCTTTGAATGACCATTGACAAGAAATCAAACGAAGTTAATGATGTGATTTAACTAATAGTGCGTTTACATTTAACCGGATTTCGTTAACCCAGTGGGTTTCAATTGTCAATGCCATCGCCCTGTCCAAAATAGCATCCGGTACGCTGTGCAAAATTTAGACTTAATCGAGCAAACGTTGGGGATTAGATGCATAATTTTGTAAATATAACACGTTCTTAATGAAATTTAATACACCACATTAAACTCTCGTGAAAAATGTCATTGGTATCGAAAAATTTCAAAATTTCGGAAGTTCAGGAACATAATACTATACTTCAATAAAGTAGTGTCAACAATGACGAATTACTGTGACATATCTGATAAAGATCTTTTTTCAATTAATTCGAATTTTTGGCAATTGTTTAAAATTGATTTTATGATCCGTTATAAACGGAATATTTATATAATTTCAAAGCTGCAATGCCTTAAAAAACGGGATTTGTATGAACACTAATCTGGTTCAACTCAAATGGGGTTTTCTGACTGTGATGAGGAACGAAATCTCTATTTTCAAAACATTGTTCAAAACATTGAAACCGCAATTGAGGACGACTAAAGAAAAAAACTGTATTTAAATGCATGGACTCCTCACTCTGCCTATGGAAAATGCAGCATACCTAATCCCAGAATACAGAACGAGTTAATAGAATAAAATGGAGAATACATTCTGAAGTCTATTGTTGTAGAAGTGAAAACTGTTGTATTCTTTTCGGTTTTTGCGAACAAAACCACGGACAAAGGAGCAGTTATCACTATATATATAATATTTTTGGACATGGTATCTAAAAAAGTCAAAGAATGTTTCCTTTGCTACTTGGAAGTAGAGGATTAACAGGAAAATAATTCTCGACTGTCATAATAAACACAATAATCAGGTTGGGTTTGCTGCAGTTTGTAGAGAGTGGGCAATTCTTCGCCTTTCGTCCAGCAGATGGGTAAGTTGAGCGAAGTAGGCTTCTGTGTTTGCAGCATTTCGAAGTCGAGTTTCCGTGTTGTGTTAGATCGCACCTTTGCTCAGATCGATCGAACGTCAAAACACTGGATGAATGGCTTCCATCTACCACAACATGATCAATTTGATTTCTCGTTGTTCGATCGGGTGAAATCCAGGTGGCCTTGTGTACATCGATATGCTTGAATCTGGTGCTGCTATGTTTTTTGCTGCCCCGAAGTCAATCAACTCAAGCCGTTGTCGGATGTTTCTTCATGGAGGCTGAATTTTCCGACGGTGGGACCAAAAATATTTTCCCTTCCGATTTTTGCATTACATATACATATGTGTTTCTAGGCGCTCCTAAAATATGTCTTTGGCCTTTCATCTTTGTCTTCGGTGGCCCAAATGAGACTGATGTAGAAGAACTTCGCTTTTATACGGATTATAGCAATTCGCTCATCTACTGGAGTGAATCTGGAGACGAGGTCTTTTATTTCCCTATTAACCATAAATCCGCAGCCAAATTCATGTATCGTTTCATGACAGCTATAATACAGGAAAAAATCATCCTACTTTTTTGGATACCTTGTCCAAAAATCTTATACATATTGATTGTTGCTCCTTTATCCGTAGTTTCCAAAATATGTATTTTCTAATTATTTCTTATAACTCGTTCTGTATTCTGGGACTCAGGTATGTTGCATTTAGCATAGGTAGAGTGAGGAGTATAGGTTTCTTTTTTCTTTAGTCGTCCACAATGGAGGTTTCCACAATGAACAATGTCAAAAATATAGATTTCAATCCGCGATTTAATTGAACACCATAGTCAGAAAACCCACTTTGAGTTGAAATAGATATAGTGTTCGGAGAAACCCCGTCGCAGCTTTTTCATGTAACTGCTCAACATTCAGTAAATAACGGATCCTAAAATAAATTTCAAACCCTTGCCAACATTTTAGTTAAATGAAAAAATTAGTTTTTAGTGGCTTTTAACAATTGTAATTTGCTTTGCTAATTTGAGATCCAGACTAAAGGAATATGACCAGCCGACAATTGGTTCAATGTAAATGGGGCACCAAATCCCTATATATCATTCGATTTGCACGAAATTTGACAGATGATATAGCCGATTTATTATGTTAGTACCAAGCAATGACAAGAGGGCTTCTCAAACTTTAAACGCATTTTTTTCCAAACAGCGTTTTTGCGAATGGCGGGCACGATAACTGGAAGACTAAAAACCCAATCGATTCCAAATTTTGGGACTTGATGAGTGTATAGCTATCGTATGAACTAGGATAAATCCAATCGGTCAAGATCTTCCTTATTTTAACTTGGTCTGTGGTAAAAAATAGGCGATTTTTCAAAAAAAAATTTTAAAGATATGCAATTTTTTGATTTTTGAGCGAAGCCAATAATCCTAGTTCATACGAGAGCCAGACATGTACCCTTTCTAACACCGTTTTCCGATTCCGATGTTCCAGTGAGGAGTTATCATGCTCGCCATCAAAAATAAGGACCATAAAACAACAAGAAAACAAAAATGTACCCGATTTAACACTAAAAAAAACCAACACAATATTACCTTGCAATTTTAGTTGCTTTAGTTTTGGCCTCCAGTGTATGTATAGAGATGGGCAGTGAGTTTTATAAATACTTAAAACACGTAGGTAAATAACCGAAGATTTTGTATTATATTTAAAAACTATTTTACTGTCAATGCACTTGACGTAGGCTCATGAATTGGTTCCCTGTTTTGTTATATCTACTAGTCCCTCACTATTAAAGGTATTTTTTCCTCTATTATGCACATTTAAAAATCAAATTGGCTGTAATTAGCATAATGAGCCCCCTTATAAGGCTACCCTTTTCCCCAGTATTTACCCAACATTGGGAAAAACTCTTTAACTGCCGAAGCACTTGACGTAGGCTGCCAAAATTTGGTTCAAAATAGAGCTGTGGAACCTATCGAATCCGGAACACCTTCTAAAACCAAAGTATGCGTAGGACATGTAGATAGATTGGTCACACCTTACAAATAAAGGTTAAAAGCATGAATAGAATCACCAAGAATCACGAAATCGAGGCCGTAGAAGAATAACCTGGCTAATGTTTGTCGCCAGGTGTTTCTAAGAACTATGACAAAATAAAATTACCTGGGATGATCCAAAAACAAAGGCAACTAATCGAGCAAGATGACGTTGCTTTGTGGAACCCACCTCTTGGGAGAAAGTAACAGGATAGAAGGCTTATTTCAACATTTCCATACTAATTAACAGTAATTTGATATGTATGCAAGTTTGTTAGACCATTGTCTGTAAAAAATGTCGAAATTAATCTGCTTTCTAGTCGATATAAAAAAAGTTATTTAAACCTGTAAATTAACTCTTGTCTGAATATTACATTCTAATAAAATTACTAAACTTATGTTTGACTCAAATAAACTGAGGAAAGTTCAGTTTATTCACGTTTTTATAATCTTGACCAAATCTTCATTAAACAACTTGCCGCCAACTCCGCCGCCACACCTCCCTTATTAAGGTAATGAGCCTGTTGTCAAGGCTGTCGGGCAAGACGGAAAAGAAAGTATCCTTTAATTGGAAGTTTTGTAATTCTGTTGGCAGAACATAAAATAATATTACATTATGTAAATTTTCGTTAACCTACCACAACTTTGCTCAATAAGTGCTCAATACAATGAATGCCCTCTCGCCTTGTTGTTGCTGTTGTGTTGATGTTGTTGTTCTTATTTCTGTCTCTGTAGCATTGCGAGAAGAATAATCTCTGCAGTTCTCAACAGCAGTGGCAGGGGCGAGGCAAAAATAAAATCGGCATTAAGGCTTAAGTTTGCTAAGTAACAAATCCATTTGAAGTGAATGGAGGGTATAGTGGTTCCCTCGATGGTACTTAAGTTGATTTTACAACAACAAAATATGCGAGTGAATTTGTTCAAAACTCCTGCATTAAAACTTTACAATTTCCAAATAACTTTTACACCGACCGAAATAACTAAATGTGAACGAATATACTAATATTGTTCTTCATTGTTGCTGTTGTTGTTGTAATGGCTTGGTGTAGCTGTTTCTACCGTTGTAGTGGCCTGAAATAAGCTTTAAATAAGAAGAGATATAAAAACAACTCTAGAATTGTCTTGAATCCGTAAGTCAGAAAAGTTTCCAACGCAGAAAGTCCTTTCAATTAGTTCGATGCTACCATTAACCGAATAACCAACCACCAGCTAAGTCAAAAGAGGATAAGGGTCATCAAATGCTATGAGAAAACAGAGATGGAAGTAGGGTGGGAGGAGGTCACCCTAACAAGAAACCCAAGCAAAATTGTTTTGCTATTCAGATCAATGCAAAAAGAAATAACTGAATTTCGGCTTAAGGTAGTTTACCAAGATTTGCTCGTTCGATTCAAATTCTTCTGCTTATATTTTGTAGCTACCACCAACAACTGTCAACTGGTCAGGTAAGTTTGTGTGCATTGAATACTAAAGTCGTGGTAAAAAAACGAACAAGGGCTAAAATAGTCACCCCTTCTTTGCAGTACCAAACAAAACGCACCGAAATAGAATAGATGAAAAAACATTTCGATCTGAAGAAAAAAGTTTATACGATATTCTTTACAAAACACCGAAATATTCTCGGAGTGGCTGACAAACATTACTACAGATGTCTTTCACAACTGAATTCGTCGTCGTCGCAACTTAACTCCTCAACCAGTCCACGACGAGCGTTTCCCACAATGAAGATTAGAAACAAAAAACTTCATAATCAAAGGATAATGAAAAGAGGAAGTGCAAAGGACATTAACACACTGTACAGAATAATAACAACATAAAATTGTGGCAACCAAAGAAAAAACACGAAAACTTTTAACAAGTAGTCGAATAAAAAACAACAACTTCTAAAGATGAAAGTGTGAAGTTGCTATAGATTCATTACAGGTCCAATCAAACGATTCAAGTAGAAAATAATCACATACCACGGAATGAATGTAGGAGATATAAACGACTCAGTCATTGTCGAGATATAAAACATTAAGGGCCCCATACACTATAAATCACGCCGTCATGTCGATGAAGCCTTTTTTGTATATGTGAGATTGACTAGTGTATGGCAAACTCTTCAATCACTTTTCCAAAAAATCGATTTTGGTCCCAAAAATTGCATTTTGAGTCGTAAATTCAGTTGTTTTTTTATTTCGTCACAATTTTATTATTTTTCTACACACAATTATTTACTGACAACTTTCAAAATGAATATTATTCGCCAGATTGATAGGGGTTCATTTTCAAAATCAAAACTATTTTGATTTTCTTCATGCATTGTGTGTGCCACACATACATAAATAATTTTTCAAAAAATAACACATACTATGATAAATGCTGTACGGCATGATGTATAGTGTATGTACGGCATGATGTATAGTGTTAGATCCAAAGAAACTAAGATCTATATGCATATGTGTATACTCCACTTCAAATTATGGTATCCCATTTGATATTCTGATATAATACATGTAATTTAGAAGGTTTCAATTGAAATGACCTTTTGAAATTAATAACAGATTCTAATTACACTATGCGACAGTGTGAAATTATTTTTGGCGATGTACGACCTTGGTAAGTATTGTGAGAACCCAGAATGATAAATTCGAAATAGGCCAAGTATTTGAGTAATGCTATGATAATATGTTTGCTGATAATGCCATGTTCTGACGGGCATCCGAACAACGTAGTTCGCTCTCAGAATTACGTACATGAATTAACCCGTTCATACAACACTATTCATAATTCATGTCATCAGAGTTTTTTATTTCAAACTTTTTGTTTCTTGTTTTACACCAAAAATGTAATATATTTTAGTGAATTACATAGGGATCTAAATAGAAAAAATAATTCTCTTTCTCCTGACTATATTATGTACCCATATCTATTTACTTTTCATTCATGTTTCCCATTTTTTCTGAAAATGTTGTTGTTTTTAATCCATTTTTATAATTTCTCAATTCAAATGTCACATACTGTCACATACATGGTATAATAATAGAAGGTAACAGCAAGTGTTGTTGTACAAAAAACGATACAACAACCACATTGAAATTTGTTGTTGTAAGTTCTACTAGTGTCAACTCATTTGACAGAAAAATGTAAACAAACAAACAAATTATCATCAAATTATTTTTATTTTGAAAATGAAATATTTTCGAATCATCAAAATAAAAATTGAAAAACATGAATGAAAATCTTTCAAATTTATATTTCTATCGCTTCCACATCTTTCCTATAATTGAGCCATTGCCACATATATGTGTAACACATATGAAAATGCTGGGAATAGCGAGTTATTCCTTGAAGAAAGATTTGCTTCCTGAAACTTTCCCAGCAGGCAATTGAGTAAATTGAAGCAGATTTAATAAAGAACAATTTAAAATTGTATGCGTTCCAAATTTTCCTGTTGGGTGATTTTTAAAAACATAATTTGTCAAATTCATATTGACACTAGTATCACGTTGGAATCAAATCAGCTGGGATTTGCTGTTACCTTTTATAATTGTACCATGTGTCACATATAAAAATTTGGAGAATTTTGTGTTTGAGTTGCCCCACATTTGTTTCTTGTTTTGTACGATAATTAGAACCAAGGGAAAACAAAATTATTATGTAGAAAACAAAATTTACATCCTGCTGCATATATAAAAACAATACAATTTTTTACTTTTCATTCATCATTTTCAATTTTACAAAAAAAGTTTGAAATATTTATAAATATTTTCATTCTGTCAAAATTAATGTATTTTCGATAAATACTCTCATTTGTTACAGTACGTTTACATTTAACCGGATTTCGTTAACCCAGTGGGTTTCAATTGTCATTTCCGTTGCATATATGTCAAATAAATCCTCATAAAGTAGGTTAACCCGGTAAAAAGTTCTAATGTACAAGGAGTTTTAGGGATGGGACAAATTACTTGGTTATTCAGGGAGTGATTCGAATTGAACAACGTACAAAAGTCGGTGTTCGCTCAGACAATTTTGTATGGGGAACTAAGTAATTACTTCATAATTAAGGGTCGAACAACGAATGAGAGAGCGAACGACGCCCGTCTGTACATGGCATAACCCTACTATTTATAAAGAAAAAGCTTTATATTATTGTTTGCAGATATTGCAGGTTAGTTTTAAAATGACATGTCAAATCGAATAAGGATTTTTTTTTGTAAACCATGTCGTGCTTCTATCTCGATTCATATTACTTTTAGTTATTATCGCTTCAAGAACTTTAAAACAGAAGTATAATTTCATATGTTATTATTCTTTGAAAATAACTAATGTGAGTATAAGTGGTGGGATACGATTAACATTACAGCTGTATGTAATACGAATGGTTGGATCTAGAATCCATTATTTATTTATTAGAAATAAATCCACATTAAACGTTACCATTTTCCCCTACTCTATTAACTCTTGTATATATATATATGAATGTAGTCATTAGAAAGGTTTATTTGCTTCTCCAAATATTCTACACAAAGCAGCAGACCTTTTTGGAGATTTTCGAAAGAATCAGCAAATTTCCGAAATTATAGAAAATATACTTGAAATTTCTCGAATATTCGAAGCTGAATTTAAAGTTACATGTGAGAGGTGCAATGATTGTATACTACAGAAGGGAATTTTGATTTAAAAATGGCCTGCACTCCATTACAATTGCCTGATCTGTTAGACGCACCATCATATCCTTGATCTCTCAAAAATATTGGATCCGGTCCAACCTGATTATTTTGGTCGCTGTAATTATTATTTTCCTGTTAATCTTTTTATTTTCACGTAGCAAAGGTAATATTCTTTGACTTTTTAGATACCTTGTCGAAAAATCGAATACATATTGGTAGCTCCCCCTTTCTTTCAATATATCGGAAGCTTGTTTGACGTTTTCAAACATATTTCATGCTTTCATTCATCATCATCGCGCCTTTGTGATATTCCGTTTTTTCCTGAGCGGTAAAGTATTAAAGCATATTTCCAATTTTTAAAAGGTGCGACAGAAATAATTTTGGGACTCGGTGGTTGTTCTTTCCGCAAACACTTTAATTTGGAAATAATATGCAGACTTGCAAAAAGCACCTCTTGTTAAATCTAAATATGCGATCCAAGAAAACCGATCGAACCATTTTATTTGAAATGTTCCCTTTTTCCATTTTTTATTTAAGTCTGAAATTCATAGGCATAGTGAGGAGTACATCATTTAAATGCAAATATTTCTCTAAGTCGTTCCACCCAAAAAAGCTAAATTACAGCCAATTCGGTTAAAAAAAAACGTGCTGAACGTAAAAAGAAAGGTTCAGCAAAAAAAAACGGTTAAAAAACGTACTGTTATATGGGGGCTACACTGATACTTGAGTAAATATTAATAATTTATAGTATAGTATACAATGATAACACAAAATACTAATGTACAGCCAAGTCGGTTGAAAAACAAGCCCGATTTTTGGGCACTACACCTAATCTACACCGAGATATATCAAATATCCTAGTACTAGCTATGTCTATTCAACATTTAGAAGCTCTATTTTAAATATTTCGATCTCTATCGTGATTTCAAAAGACTAGCAGAAGAATAAATCGCTGGCTTAATTTGAAAAGGACACAAGTCAATTTTTCTAGAAATTGAGATTTTGATACAGTTTTGTAGGGGACACCTTTGAACAGCGCTCATAAAATCTCGGTTTATTTATTTTTTTTCTTTTCTTTATAATTTATAAGAAACCAAAAATTATAAAATAAAAAAAAATTATGAAGCTTGAAAGAAAAAAATGTTCAAAGATGCCCCTCTCTCCCCTATAATAAGGCAAAATACATCGGTCTAAACAATAACAATATATTTATTTCATTTGTTATTGTTCTTTTGTATTGATGAGTAAAGACGCTAAATCCAATTCATCACATGTCACTGACTTAACATCATGTAAGGGTTCTAAGCCCACTTTTCATATTGAGGATTCTGGACATGATTTTCAGCAGAATTGTCTGTAGTTTGGCATTTTAGGTACTTATGGGGTAACACACCTTCCAACAAAAATATTAATATTGGTCTACCGCCTATATAACGTAATCACTCTAGCGTCTAAACGAATTGAGATAGATCGCCAAAATTTTGCATAGAGTCGTCTTTTTTCTGCAGTCAGGTATTTTGGTGTTCGTATTTTTTCGCCGAATTTGCTGTAATTTAGTATTTTGAGTTCTTAATAGGTATCAAATCTCTTCACAAAAAATTATGAATATATGTAGGTTCATTTTTTCGGATAGCCCCCATATAAGGGTACCCCCCAATTTTTGGTAATTTGCTGTAATTTGGTATTTTGTAGTCATATATGGTAACAAATCTCCCTTCCAAAAATTATTAATATTTGCCCACTTTTTGGGGTAGTCCCCGTAAATCCCCCTTTTTTATATTAAAATAGTTATCTGATTTGTTCCGCGTTTTGAGTTTGGTTCTAAGACTCTGATCGATATAAAAAAGTAGAATGTAAGGTTCGATAATGAACTATAGACAGCATTTAGACCGACCTAGCCCCTGTGTGGAGGTTCCAGAAAGAGTGGACCGATATTCCACATCTTCGAACTTGAACTAAGTTTTGAAGAAATAATAAGATTGGAAAAGTTTGGATGAAATCTAAATTTTTTTTGTCCAAAGACCAAATCCGTGTATACACTGTGTTAAAGTGTGTCAAGTGTATTATGGTTTACATAATCCCTTTTTAGAAATGTCGGTATACATCCACTTTTTGCTATGTTCCCTATATTTTCATTTCTAGTACCTGTCAGTATATCTATGGTGGAGGGTATCCAAAGTTCGGCCCGGCCGAACTTTACGCTTTTTCACTTGTTTTATTTGTATTATTTCCCTAAATTTATATTTCCAGAAAAGCATTAACATATTTTGAGTTATGTGTAATTATTTCCCATTAGAACATTATTAAAACAGACGTTATAGCATTTTAAATTCGAATTATCTGTCTTATCTCAGTTCGAAGAAAAAAATTATTCTCAATGTGAAGTGAAACAGAATATAGCATTTTACAGTTCAAATCAACAGTTTTGTAAAGTTTTGAACAACTGTGATGATAATGAAGTGACCGTTAAGATATTCTTATGCAATAGATGCGTAAATAAAATTCCAAAAAGAGAAGCCAAAAATACACCACATTAAAACCTAAAATCAACATTCGGAAACCTCGCAAAGTTGTTACAGGACAAGCCGACGTACGAAAACAACAACATAACAATGAACAGCACACCCGATGATAATAATTTACAGCAGAAGGCAGGCGGCTGAACACTTGTAACCCCATTGCTGTTGTGGGCCATGTTTCATGCCACCAACATCGTAACTGCCAGATGCTGTCTCTCTGCCTGCAGGGATTCTATGAACGTCATATCCCCTTTTAGAGATGATGACTTTTCGTTATTACAACTGGCACCCCGGTAGGCTCAAACGACTTAAAATTAAACATGGAATTTTCTCTGAAACCCATTCCTGTCCATGTAAATGTTCAACACAAACAAAGAAAAAAAGAAACACAAGAATTAATCTTTAATTGCTCCTTCTACCGAATAAACTCCAAACATTTTTTTCTATCTGGTATGAAAGTGAAACTCATTACATTAAGATCTTGCGGTTTTCTTATAACAGTCACACCCACATACACACAAACACACACACAGACAAATGTTTATCAACACGCGCACTTTATGTACATTTTCATGTGGACTGACAAATTCAAACAGGTACCTAAAATAAGAATAATCATAAAATCTATTAAATTTGTACAAGCTGAGCAATTAAGAAACTACATCACACCGAAATCTCCATACCCGCTGTCTAAGCAGCCATCCGGCGAACGTCACACTCCTATCTGTCGTCGTCCGTACACCATTAGTGAACCACAAAGTAATTATTATCACGCAAACAACCACAAAAGACTTAAAATGTCAACAATCTCGAGGGTGCGAGAACAACGGCGAAGAAAGCTCACCGCAAGTCATCTTCAATTCCCCGGAACAAATTCATGTGAATTGCTCGCAATTTATCCGAGTCGTAAATTAGAAATTAACTGCTTTATGGCCGCCAGTAGTCTTTCTAATGATATTCTCAAATACTAAATACCAAAAAAATGTACCTAACGGGTGAATGTCATTCCTTGAAGGAAACTGACGGGTGCCAGACAGAAACATACACACGAGTATGTGTCTATATGCTATCAAGCAAATTTTCAGGATCCATAAACAAAAATATAAATAGGGCCTGGCCCAATCATACATATACCTCGAATAAATTGGATGTTAAAATTGTGTTATACGAAACAATAAGACAAATGATAAGAAATTTTTTCACTAATAAAACATTTTGTGTGCGCTCTGATAGAGAAAATTCACATAGAGAAATGCCTATAAAACCTGATAAACATTAGTGGACAACTTTTTATTTATTTATTTTTTTTTTTTAAATCTATTTTTTGGCCAAAAAAATTTCCTCTTTAGAAAAATTGTATATTTCCTGTATTTATTTTCGTTCGTTATATAGTTCCGATCAATTCACTTTATATTCATTTGCATTTATTAATATATTTATGCCCTTCACCGCCACATTACAGACCCAGGAACCCATTTCGAACACACAAAACAACCGTCCAAAACAGACATTTCCATATGTCCAGGATTGTTTCCAGAGCAATAAAATGAGAAAGCTTTCAAAAACTCATTCAAAATAGAGAGATAGAGGTACCTGAAGGAGTGGACCAATAATACCCACCTTCGAACACGATATAGTAAAAATATTAGGTTATGCAAAGTTTGGGTCAAAAAGGATATTATAAATTTATTTTTCAGCAAAATGTAGGGTAGCACCTTCCCTATCAAGAGAAAACATTTTGTGATCTTATTCCATCTCCATCTTCGTGCATAATTTGCATTTGAAAGAAATATTACGGTGTGCAAAGTTTGGATTAAATCGACAACTCCTTTCGATAAATATCGTTTTCAGCATTAAGGTTGAGTGTATTTAAATTAAATTTATATGTAAAAATGTTTCCTATGAGTTTTTTAATTGCAATAGAATAGTTTTCTTCACAAAAAACTTAAATTTTCTAGTATGAGTCAAATTCTTACACTTCCGTAAAAGTATGTATATACTCAACATCAGTAAATCTAACACTAGATTCTTCCAGTAGAAATGTTTTGTACCTTAATTATAGGCATAACAACAATTGTTTACTATGCTTAGGACTTATTTAAGCATATATTTTGCGAGAAACAAACATATTTTTAACCTTTACAAATCACAAAGAAAAAAAAAATAACAAAACATTTTCGAAAGCAAGCTAGATAGATTCGGGCTACGCCGAAATTTTGTTGGATTTAATAATACTTATTATAGTCTCTTTCCATTTTTACAGTTAATATTCCCTTTATTTCCTGCTGAATCACATGATACAAACTGAAATGACGCAGAAGAAGTCAGATAGACATTCTCTTCGAAATAAAAAGAAAATACAATTTAAGAACAGCAATAGCTATGATTTGTGTCGTCTTCCATGAACATAAATAAACAATGATTGTCTGTATGTGTTTGAAGTATACACATACAGACAATCAACGAAGAAGAAATTGGCCAGCTCAGCTCAGTCACAACTTATACGAGGTCATGTATATCTTAGTGCAACTGCATCTTTTACGAAAGTTTACAATATAGTGACGTTTACGTCTAGTATACGTAGGTTTAGTGAGAAATTATACGACTCTCCTAAATACAAAATATTGGTAAATTATGTAAAACTATCCAAGTTTTTAATGCCTCATAGCAAGTTCTATAATCCGACGGTAACGAGAATTTGGAACTCTACACAATAACAACTGAGTATGAATTTTCGCCAAATATTGAAAAAGGACGATGAAAGCATGCGAATATCAACTTTTTGTCTTTGGGGTCCTATCTAAAATCTTATAGGCGAATTTTAAATCTGGATTTCAACATTTCTAGGTGTGTATACGAAATTATGGGTGGGTATAAAATAAAAACAGCTTATAGATAAAAATTCCCAAATGACATCCGTATATAATACAGGGTGGCCCAAAAAGGACTGAAGGATTGAAAATAACTGTAATTTTTTGTTTTTATTTTTTATTGATTTTTTTATGTTTTTAAATATTTAATTCATGGAAATTTTTTACATTTAAGTGTGAAATATAACATCTCTCAAATGGAGTTAATTTTCTTGCAAACAAAAATTCGCTCTTTTAACCGCATTTTCCATTACTGCCAGTAGGGTTTCTGGTTCCAAGTTACTTATTTCTGCTTGAATGTTGTGCTTAAGCTCTTGAATTGTTTGGGGTTTATTGATATACACAACTCGCGGTCAAATCTGGTGAACGTGGGGCCAAGCTAAATCACAATTTCTGGAAATTTTTCGAATAGCATATTGCAGGCGTGCCTGATGGTCTTGGGGGAGCAGTTGCTGTACCATTTGAATTTTATACCGAAACATTTTAAGATTCCGCTTCAAAATTCTTTGCAGGGATGTTCTAGAGATTCCCAATTGAGTACAACGACGACGAGTAGAGACAGATGGATCTTCGTTTATACTCTGTCGTACAGCCTCCAAAACTGTTTCATTGCGCACAGGTCGATCACTTCCTCTTCCTAACACTCTACCATGTTCCTCAAAACGGGAGACTAAGTTCCTAATCATGTTGTGACTGGGTGCTGTTCGGACATTAAAATGAAAACCATAATTTAGTTGAGTTGTTATAATTGACCTTCCAGAAGAATAAAAAAATTCAATGATTTTGACGCGCTTCTGCACATCATATGTAGCCATGATTTATCTCGAAACCAGTAAGGAAAGTTCAAAAGTCGGACGGGCCGACTATATGATACCCTTCACCACCTTGGGTACATGCAAGACATGTTAATATCTACAATAACTGTAGATAGAACGGTCATAGAATCGTTGGAGGACCATCGAGATGTAATCGGGCGAAATTAAATGTGTGATCTAGATAGATATTTGAACCAATTGAAAAAACCCCATACACATACCATTCTGAAATCAATGAAAAATTGCATTTCAAACGGACAGAGTTGGATTCTTTGGTGTACCGTTTATATGAAATTGAGTAAAATTATGTATGGGAGCTATATATAAACGCATGGACCAAATTGAGTAACCGTTGATTACACCATTTGTTTTTGTAATCACTCTATATTCAATTTAATACCCTCTGCCAAATTTCGTGTAAATCGAACAAACATATACCCTTCGGTGCACCATTTACATAAAATCGAACGAAAATATATATAAGACCTATATCAAAATCAGAACCGATTTCAAAATTTTACTCAATCAGACCAATATTGGGAGTTTGTTGTATCATTCACAAAAAATCGGAAAAACTATATATGGGAGCTATATCTAAATCTGAACCGATTTTACAAAACCTCGCAGACATCAGTCTGGACCTAAATCAGTGCGCTGTGCAAAATTGTGTCCCAATCGGATAAATATTGGGAGTTTGGTGCATCATTTACATAAAATCGGACGAAACTATATTTGGGAGCTATATCTAAATCTGAACCGATTTTAACAAAACCTCGCAGACATCAGTCTGGACCTAAATCAGTGCGCTGTGCAAAATTTTGTCCCAATCGGATAAATATTGGGAGTTTAGTGCATCATTTACATAAAATCGGACGAAACTATATATGGGAGCTATACCTAAATCAGAACCGATTTTCTCCAATTTCAATAGGGTTCGTACTTGGGCCAAATAAGTCAACTGTGCCAAATTTCATCCAAATCGGATCATAAATGCGTACAGGTCGTTAACAGAAATACATGGACGGATATACGTAAATCGACTCAGATAGTGATTCTATGCATATTCCCAAAAGGAACCATGGGTCTATCTCGATTCCTTTTGCCTGTTACAAACATATGCACAAAGACATAATACCCTGTACCAGAGTGTGGTGAAGGATATAAAAACAGTAAATGACATGCAAAATACTGCAGCCTTTTTTGGGCCACCCTGTATATATCATAAATTCATAATAGATTAATTTGTTTTAATAAACATTTAAATCACTATTAATATTATAGGTTTATTCCTACCCCTGAGAGATTTCTGAAGAATAGAAGCCTCGCCAAACTGTGAATCTGTTTTATAGTATTGTCTGGATATTTGAAATAAGGTATGTTATGATATTTGTATGAGGTAAAATATTTGTCATATTAATTGTTTGAAACGTACAATAGAAAACTCTAAAACACTAACTATTATGCAATTATTGACTCCTCACCACACCTACATAAATTTCTGCCGTTATAGCATTACCCACAGTGCGTGCTGCAGCAATAAAATGATGCATTAATACGCAATACTTTTCCTTCATGGAGATAAGTTAAGAAAAATACTCATGAAAATAGAAAAGTTAAAGAGAATCTGCTGGTGCACGACACTGGTACAGTTAACGTTTTATTCCTCGTCATAATCATCAGAACTACTTTTATTTGATTTAACGCCTAATGCGAACTAGTGTAAACGAAGATGACCGATTCCTATGCTTTTTTAATCTACGATAGTTACTAAGAACTTTTGTATACTTTACAAGAAATTCTGCAGTTCATCTTCAAAAATGTTTGTTTTATGGATTCCATAAGTAAATTCTAAAATAGGAGTGGGGACTAGGGGGAAACAGAAATAAGTCAGATAAAAAGCAAATATGTAACATTAATTATATAATACGAGTACTAGCTTAATATTAATTCATGATTTCGTATATACCTGTATAATATAGCATCCTGAATTTAAGAAATTTGGGGGATTTACCGATTGTTTCCAATCAAATTGTTTTATATAAATCTGATAACAAGTTTCTTACCATTTAGTACTAATAAGTACGAATTTCCAAACTATCCCAATCCTGCTTTCAAATAGTAATAGTAAATCGTAATCTAAGTATTCACGCTCTATCAGTTTGTGGAGGACGTTTTTCCAATAAGTATTCTTTTTATTCGCAAAATAGAGCTATACAAAATATTATTTATATTTTCCGAGTATTCCTATCTACATTCTTTAAACAATTTATACTCGTTTGAATCACAAATATATTTTGTATATAAATAATCGCTCGACATAACAGAAGACGAACATTTTATCAACATAAACATGTCAACTGAATTTGATATTAATTACACTAGTATCATTACCCATTTATTGATTGAATGTATAAACAAATCGAATCTAGTATCAATTCAAGTCAATTTGAAGTATATTTTTTCATTGATTTTTCACTTGATTTAATTATGAGCAATACTATTAGAAATAGTTTCATCATATAATAAAGCCAAAATAAATCAAAAACCACACTATACAGGGGCCACTGTTGTTTCACGTTCTTCCACATTGCATTGTAATCAGAGTCATTTGACATAGTGTCACTGCAATAAAAAATTCAACACAATTTATTAAATATTCTTCCAATATTTTTTTCATTGCATTCACTTCTACATTTTTATTTGACAAATATCACATTGGAAAATAAGTTTCTTTATCATTGAATATTTTTTTTTTTTTTTTGTTTACTTTACACTCAATTTCTAAGACTGATTATTGGTTTTGTTTTTGTTAATTTCTCTTCATTGACATTCCAATGTATTCAGTCAGAGTATAATCTTAAATTCACCACCTTAATATACAAGAGGTAAATGTCTTAAGCTTAATGAGTGACGGTGCCTATCCACAACCTAACAACATTTTTATTTTTTTAAACATACAATCAATAATATATTTGAAGTGCAGATCTTTTTATTCTACATCATTTCCTTTGTAATATTCATGTAGTTTATTTCTTTATAAATTATTTATTTATTTATTTTTTTTTTTTTTAAGTTCGATAACTTTTATCTACTGGTTGGCAACTTTTGATTACGAACATCGATAACAACATTGGGTTTTGTATTGCATTCTACCCTCGTTTTCGCAACCAACATCAGTCGACCTCGTCACCAAATTACGACTTTATTTTTAACAAAAACCATCAAAGAAATAAGAACATAAAATCATAGCATATTAAAAAGTAACATTACATCTAAAATTGATGTCGTATATGTGAACTAAAAATTCAATCCTCAATTTATATTATCACCATAAGAAAATTATCCGAAGGTAAATATACATCAGATATTCAGTGCAAATCGATCGGAGTGTAACACTATCAATTCTTTAGGAATATATTTTACTGCCAAGTGTGTAAACATGAATTTCGGGAAATTTGATGGACCACGTTGCGGTTACATCACCCCGTATCATACCCTTTTAATTGCACATCTTGATAATTTGGAACCACCAGCAGTTTTAAAATTAGATCCTTTTGATCAAACCTTGGGAAAAATCCTTGAAAAAAAACTTCCTTGAAAAGGGGTCCAACTACCCACAGGGTAGTTGTTCGTCCTAATATCAATACCTCCGGAGCAAAATTTTCATTTTTTTCTACCAAACTGCAACACCATAACCTCGTCATACTTGGATATATAACGAACGTACAAAAACCAGCACCTATACTACCCGGCATAAGACCTAACCTACAGCGAAGGTTACATAAATTCAGCATGAATTTTCGAGGCTTATTAACAATGCCGTCATAAATCCCGACCTGAAAAAAAAAATCATTAATTGATCATTAGAAAACCCTAACAATCTTTGGCCAGAATAAGCCTCCGATTAATATTGAAAAAGCAACACCTCATATCAAATTTAAAGATTCTACTCGGATAATAAACCTTCTTGAAAAACACCAATGGAAATTCATACCAAATATAGGGTGTAACCCTACATGTTTAGTGTAACCTAAATTAAATAAGTATAATTTATTATTCACATGTGATCATGGAATACAAATATTATTCTCCAGTTGCTGCTGATAATTTTCATATTTCTCCGGAATTTTAAAACCTTCATTGAAAACTTCATTTTAAATGAAAAACAGTTTTTTCCATATAATTATTATAATATATATTTGCTTTCCATGTTTCACATATTAAAAATGTTATCTCATATTAATAATTATTATTACAATATCATAGATTCCTAATATTTATATCGCATGGTATAATTTAATCACATTATTAAGAGAACTATTATATCCCTTGCTACAATCATCTCAGAAACTAATCCAGCAGTCAGTATACTTCGAAGGCCTTCAACAGTACGAATTGCATGGTAAGTGAGTTTTATTATAATTGTACATCTTATTAAGAGTGGTATCAACATAAGAGAATTACTCTTCTTTTGAAGACAGGTAATGCTCTCGTGATTTTGAGTTTTATTATATTGGCCACTGATCGCATAAATTAAATTACTCTTAATAGATTCTCTTTATGCGATGATATTTTCTCTTCTTACATCAATATAAAATATTAACCCCTTAAGGGCACAGATAAAAAGCATGCATATTTGAATTTCCATATTTATAAAATAACTTAAATAATCTAGTTTTACATTAAATCTTTAGATTATTATTTTTGTAGGCTACTATATGAATCATGTCCTGAATAAAATTACATTGAATTCGAAATGAATTGTTAATTAAATATTAGACGTTTCCTTATAAAGGGTTGACACTATAGATTAGGAGTGATATTAGGGGTCCGCAACAAAATATGCCATGTGGACGTAGGTAGGCGAGGGTCTCGAGGTTATTTCTCTTACCATCTGAGAAATTAAAAAGATTATGCTTAAGAATAAACCAGCCATCAATATTTAAGTTTTTTTTATAGTTATTTTGGGGTTTCAGTTTCTTGTTATTTTCAATTCTTATCATCCTTGGCCCAATTTTTTTAGAATTTTGGTTAACTTGTTTTTAGGGATTATTATTAATGTACTGCGAAAACTGCATTGGTTGAAGGCGGACAAGAACCCCCCCATCCCGACTTAAGCTACCTATAAATGGCTCTCGCCGTCCCCCCTTTAGCCAAAGGCATTGATGCTTCAAATTTATATACAAAATTGCATCCATCGAAATTTATACTTCGTGTTCATTACAAGTTCACCAAAATCCAAATTCTTCCAGATTTGATACCATTCTGTACTTTTCGTACCCATATTCCAAAACTATCTCAAAAAGTCCAAAGTCCAAATTGTACCACATTTACTCGGTCATCCACTCCAATAATAATCTTAAGTCCACATTTAATGATTCCAGCTCTAACCGTTCACCAACACCCAAATTTAGTACTATTTATACTTTTCGTAGACGTATCAATAATTTTCTAAAACTACCTCAATTCTACACTCCCACCACTATCCGTTTATATAGATCCAAATTGTAGCATATTTATGTACATTTCATACCTTTAAGTTCGAATTTCCAGCACTACCTCAATCGTGTACTATAACAGTAGTTTTCCATCTCTATCCGTACTCTCAAATGTAAATTGTACCACATTGTACCACAGTTATTTTTATTCAAAATTTTAGGATTCCAGTTCTGTCCGTTCACACAAAAGAAATTGTACCATATTTTGTACCTAAACCGCAACATTAATTTTAATTCTATCTATCCGTTCACACATCAACAAGTTGTACCAAATATATTACTATTTTGTACACATAAGTACTTCCATATCTCAATTCTACACTCCAATAGCAAACATTATTTCAAATTTTAGATTTCAAGCCCTCTCCATTGTACTTGTACTTTTCGCACAAATACGAATTTCAAAACTGTCTCTGTAGCTCAATCCTCAAAATTTCAAGTTTTCAGCTCTATCATTCACCCAAAAACAAAATTGTACAAACTTCAGTACTATTTAGTACTTTTCATAATAATTACGAATTTGCTAAACTACCTCCATCCTACACTCCAACAGTAATTTAAATTCCCAATCTCAAGACTCCAACTCATTCTGTTCACCTATATTCAGCTTGTTCCAATTTAATACATTCATGAGGAGTTGTTGTAGGTTTTAATTAAAAAAATTATTGTTATTGAAAGTAAGTATGTGGGGTGCCCCATTTTAAGACGCTTCAGTCTTTTAATTTTCGTGCTTGCTACCACTTCCTATGAACACAAGGGAGTATTTTTTATACCCCCCACTATAATATGGATGGTATATCTATTTTGTCATTCCGTTCGTAATTTATCGAAATATTCATTTTCGGCCCTATAAAGTATATATTCTTGATCAGGGTATCTATGAATGTCTAGCCATGTCCGCCCTTCTTTAATCACGCCTCCTGATTAAAGAAGGGCGGACACGAATCCTGAACGAATTGAGATAGAGTGCTGAAATTTAGCATAGTGTTCTATTTTGTCCGCAGACAGGTCAATTTCGAAGATGTTGGTCCACTTTTAAGCATAGTTCCCATATAAGGGTACCTGCAGTTTTAGGGTTCTTAAGCGCGTTTTTCAACCGAATTCACTGAAATGTTATGTATTTCATTCTTATGGGGTAAAAATGTTTCCAATGAAAATTATAAACATAGGTCTACTTTTTCTGGTAGCCTCCATATAGTTTGAATCTTATTGGGTAAACATTTTTCCAATGAAAATTATAAACATAGGTCCACATTTTCTGGTAGCCTCCATATAACGGTATTTTGGAGGTATTTAGTATTTTTCGATCGAATTGGCTGCAATTTAGTACTTTCAGTTCACTAAAAATTATAAACATAGGTATATTTTTTCGTGTAGTCCCCATATACATGTACCCCCAATTTTCGGTATTTTGGTCGTATTCCACCATAGTAGGGGGATAATTCTGTACTCGAAAGTATAGAATTCTAAGACGATTTAGCCATAAGGATATCGATATAAAAAACTAGAACGCCAGGTTCGAGAATGAAATATATCGGCCGTATTTAGGCCTAGCCCCTATATAATGATACTTACCTATATTTAGGCATTGTAATGCAAAAATGTTAGGTTAGAAATTGAGCTATATCAGTCCTCAATTAGACATAGCACCTGATAGAATGGACATAGCACCTCGTGCAATGTATATAGTCTCCAGGGACCTACACATAAAATTGTTTTCTGCAATGACAGTCAGCATCTTCCTCCCTACCCCAGAAATAAAATTCTGAGTACGTTGGGGATGGCCTCATATAACATTGCCCTCTAAATTGCAATATATTAGGGATTTTATACACATGTTCCTCCCTACCATGCGTCGTCAAAATTAATCCATAATTTAGGGTTTTGCGATTTTAGAAAACATCTCCATTAAAAATTTGCATTTGGTGTACATGTAAACATTAGGAAATTTGCCATCAACAATTGAGGCTATGTAATATTTTTGGATTCCAGTAGAGTCTATGATATCACTGGCACGATAACTCGCGAAGGTAGAAACCGATTTCATCCAAACATAGTTCGAGCTCGAAGATGGGGAATATCGGTCCAATCCTTTTGGTACCTCCCCTCACAAAATGTTCAAAATTGTGCTGATAATGCATTTTATAATATCATGCGAACAGAGCATCAAATTTTGCACATATTTATATTTAACCATACCTGTATGTTGAGATGACACTTATCGGTACACACCTTCTAGTACCTCCCACACAGAGCCAATATTTTGAAACTTTGTAAATCGTATATGAAACGAACGGGATATCGAAATTGCATTCACTCATTCGTGTTGAGATGACACTTATCGGTACACACCTTCTAGTACCTCCCACACAGAGCCAATATTTTGAAACTTTGTAAATCGTATATGAAACGAACGGGATATCGAAATTGCATTCACTCATTCGTGTACATATCCCACAAAGTGTCAGCATTTTGAAAATTTGTTCATCCAATATCTAAATAACAGAATGTCAAGTTTGATCCAATCTTTGCAAATCGTAATATTTTTCCAAACTTATATTAAATTTTAAGGCTGCCTCATCTGCAACCTCTCCAAATATCGTCAAATATTTAAAAAAATATATACCTTATATAAATCGAATAATAAAAGTTGTATTTTATTCCGTAGACCTTTATATCCTCCACTATGCAAACAAACCAAATACTATTGATACCACATATATATTTGCAAACAGATTTTCAAAGGTATAAAAAAATAAAAAATGTGCAACACATTTTAAACTGTAAATATTTTATAAAACGCCGATATATTATACATATATTTCACTGTGCAGCACTAAAATTTTGAACCAATGGGGACCGCCAAAATCTGAAAGCTTATGACGATCAGAGATGGTCCGTTAGAAACAGTGACGTAAATGACATACATTTCCGACGTATAATATATACGTCAAAAACGTCAGAAACCCACCCAAAACCATTAGGTTTTTGACAAAATTCCTATTTCCGTTAATCAATTTGGAAATTACGTATGCTTTATGCCATGTACAGACGAGCGTTGTTCGCTCTCTCATTCGTTGTTCGACCCTTAATTATGAGGTAATTACTTAGTTACCCATACAAAATTTTCTAAGCGAACACAGACTTTTGTACATTGTTCAATTCGAATCACTCTCTGAATAACGAAGAAATTTGTCCCATCCCTAAAGGCCCCCATACACTATAAATCATGCCGTCATGCCGATGAACCCCTTTTTATACCCTTCACCACACTGTGGTACAGGGTATTATGTCTTTGTGCATATGTTTGTAACAGGCAAAAGGAAACGAGATAGACACATGGTTCCTTTTGAGAATATGCATAGAATCACTTTCTAAGTCGATTTATGCATGTCCGTCCGTCTGTCCATGTATTTTTGTGAGCAAAGTACAGGTCGCATTTATGATCCGAATTGGATGAAATTTGGCACAGCTCATTTGTTTGGCCCAAGGACGAATCCTATTGAAATTGGGAAAAATCGGTTCAGATTTAGACATAGCTCCGATATATATATTTAACCGATTTAATGTAAACAGTCCCTATATATCTTTCGATTTGCACGAAATTTTGTACAGCCTAATCATTTAGGTCTAGAATGATGTCTGCCAAGTTTCGTGAAAATCGGTCCAGATTTAGATATAGCTCCCATATATAGTTTCGTCCGATTTGATGTAAATGGTTCCCCAAAGTCCCTATATATCTTTCGATTTGCCCGAAATTTGGCATAACGTACTGAATTGAGCCTAGAATGATGTCTGCCATATATATCGTCCCTATATATCGTTCGATTTGCACGAAATTTTGCATAACGTACTGAATCGAGCCTAGAATGATGTCTGCCAAGTTTCGTGAAAATTGGTCCAGATTTAGATATAGCTCCAATATACAGTTTCGTCCGATTTCATGTAAATGGTGCACCAACGTCCCTATATATCCTTCGATTTAGATATAGCTCCCTTTTATTATAGATTGATTTAAAATAATTGACGCACCAGGAACGTTCTGAAATTAGTATAACCTAAGCTGTGACAAGTTTGTTTGAAATCGCTTAATATTTGGATAGAGCTTCCATATATATTTTCGCCCGATTTCAAGTAAATTGGGCATCAAACTCGTCATGTTAGTTAGATTGACATCACATTTTGCACAACGTACAAAATTGACCATAGAATAACGTAGTTGCGTTTTCTAGAAGTACAGACATAGCCCAACGGATGACCTATTTATATTTGTTTGAAGTCGATTTACATACTTTTGTCTCATTGTAAGAAACGAATGACATGTTTAAGGATAGATCTAGGTAGATTCACATTTAGAAAAATATCACATATTTTATTTCATCCCATTTCATGCTAATAGTCCTGTTTTATATACCCATAGTGGTGAAGGGTATCATATAGTCGGCCCCGTCCGACTTTACTACTTTCCTTACTGGTTGTATATGTGAGATTGACGATTGTATGGCAACTCTTCAATCACTATTCCAAAAAAATCGATTTTTGCCCCAAAAATTCCATCACAATTCTATTATTTTTGTACACAAAATTATTTACTGACAACTTTCAAAATTAATATTATTCACCAGATTGATAGGGTTTCATTTTCAAAATCAAAATCATTTAGATTTTCTTCATGCATTGTGTGTGTCACTCATACATAAATAAACTTTCAAAAAATAACACATACTTTGATAAATGCTGTACAGCATGATGTATAGTGTATGGGACCCTTAACAATTGAGAGCATTTATCGAAAATAAATTAACTTTGACAGCTTGAAAATATTTATAAAATTTTCAAACTTTTTTTGTAAAATTGAAAATGATGAATGAAAAGTAAAAAATTGCCTAGTTTTTATATATGCAGCAGGGTGTAAATTTTCTTATCTACATAATGCAACATGAATTTCTTCCCCCCTTTGTTCTAATTAGCGTACAAAACAAGAAACAATTTTAAGGAAACTCAAACAAAAAATTATCCAAATTTGTATGTGTGACATTTGAATTTAGAAAATATAAAAATGTTTGAAAACAACAATATTTTCAGAAAAAATGGAAAACATGAATTAAAAGTAAATAGATATGGGTTCATATTATAGTCAGGAGAAAGAGAGGAAAGATATGCTCTCAGAATTACGTACATGAATTAACCCGTTCATACAAAACTATTCTTAATTCATGCCATCAGAGTTTTTTATTTCAAACTTTTTGTTTCTTGTTTTACACCAAAATTCTAACATATTTGCATGAATCATATATAGATCTAAATAGAAAAATTGATTCTCTTTCTCCTGACTATAGTATGAATCCATATCTATTACACACATACAAATTTGGAGAATTTTTTATTTGAATTTCCCCAAATTTGTTTCTTGTTTTGTACGCTAATTAGAACCAATGGGAAAGAAATTCATATTGCATTATGTTGATAACAAAATTTACATCCTGCTGCATATATAAAAACTAGAAAATTTTTTACTTTTCATTCATCATTTTCAATTTTACTAAAAAAGTTTGAAAATTTTATAAATATTTTCAAGCTGTCAAAATTAATTTATTTTCGATAAATGCTCTCAATTGTTAGAGATGGGACAATTTTCTTGGTTATTCAGAGAGTGATTCGAATTGAACAATGTACAAAAGTCGGTGTTCGCTCAGACAATTTTGTATGGGGAACTAAGTAATTCCTTCATAATTATGGGTCGAACGACGAATGAGAGAGCGAACTATGCCCGTCTGTACATGGCATTATATTAGTTCTAGTTCCTTACTCGAAAAAAATCAGTCAGATATATGTAAACATAATATCGAAGCCTCCGAAGAATAGTATGCTATGTCTGAAAAGTGAGTTTTTCAGCAGAAGCTCTCAAAGTAATCGTACGTGCCATGCTAAGTACATTTTTGCTTATAACTTTGGTTTGGATTGGCCGATGATTACCAAAATTTCAGAGAATTTAAATTAAGGGCCGTATTATCTAAAAACGTAAAGAACTTTAAAACATGCTAATAGCTTAAACTATTTTGACAGTCTAAAACCTAAAAATTTCGTCACAAGGACCATCCCTGAGACGATAGTCTCACAAAGTCATAGGCTCAAAAATGAATATACAATCAGTTCATTTTTGAGACTATAACCATGTGAAGAAGGCATCAAATCCAAACGGGACTTTATGAAGAGTCTTTTGTTTTTCCTTTGACTATCTTCCTGTCATTGGTCGAATTAATACTAAAGTTCTAAACCCAGCGGGGAAATCATGCAAAAAGCTTCGAAAATTTATATTTTTGACAGATCTACAATTTTGAGTAGAATGTTGTTGTTTTTTTTTTGGATTTTGTATCAGGGTCGTACCTAATTTATTGCGCTCCGTTCAAAAATACTCACCTTCTCACCTTTATAAGGTTTGTTAGACGTCCGTATTACCCAAATACGCCAGGACTTTATTTGCATCTGTGCCAATTGAAAACGGCGAAAATGGATGAAAATATTTTTTTAATTGATCGAAAAATATGTATGTATGTACATATATGCATAGAAAAACAAAATTTTCAATGACTGAAATTCTATTTTCAAAAAACAAAAAAAATTAAAACACGCATTGTCAATGCTGAAAATTTTCAACTTTATATTTTGATACGCAATGCGTATTTGGGTAACATTCATTGAAATACATGTATATAATTTAGATACGACCCTCAAAGCAAAATTTGTAGTTCTTATTAAGGGGTAAAACCCCAAATCGATAAAAATAAACAAAAACTTTAGCAAATGTGTCACAATTTTATTTATTACATAATTTGAACGCTGACATTATATGTGAAACACTACATCATTTAAATGGGCCCACGCGAACTTTTGCAAGCGTTGATTCTTTTGAGGTAATTTTTCACAACTTTTTTACGCCATAACCTGACGAATGTTGGGTATTAAGAGTTGAAGGTTTATCTGCACAAAACACGGATAGCGCCTAAAAAATATAAGTGTCATAAGCTTGGCGTTCTGTTGATATCGGCACGACGAGATATTACTCGGCCAAGAAATGCTCGAGTTGTGTGGCATGTGGCACCGTCTTGTTAATCACACATAATCTCCAAGTCGTATTCTCCAGTAACAGTCATAAAAACGCTAATATACGGTGACAGCCTTTCGCCGTCGTTTTCGAAGAAGTAAAGTCCAATCACACCCACGCACCAAAGAGCGCACCAAGGTGTGCCTTTTTCTGGATGTAACGGCCTCTCACAATTACTTGTGGATTCTTAGAATCCCAAATACGACAATTTTGCTCATTAACATACCCGTAGTTGGACAATTATGTAAACCATAATCTTCTTTTAAAACACTACATGTGGCTTTGGCAGAATCGCCTACTACAACATTTCGATAATGTTTATGCTTTTGAGAGAGACTTTCAAATGAAAAGAAAAAATGAAGAACACTAAACTGCTACTGAAATTATGCAATCAATGAAAATAACTACATATTTTACGCCGGTAATTCTAGAAATTTCTACTGCAACCCCTAAAATGAACTTATATCTCCAAAAAGTCTAAAGTGATATTGAAATACATAAGTACACTTTTGTAAAAATTTTTTCAACTTCAAAGAACTAAAACATCTACAAAATACTCGATACAAATAGTATTTTCAGCACAACCCCCACCAGCAAGCATTTCCTCAAATAAACATTGCCACAAATTATATGCAGACATGTAAAAATGGGCTCAGTCTGTATACCTTACAATGTCAATGTTTGGCAGCGAACGATTGAGAACTACCTAAAAATAGAACCGAACAGAATCGCTTCCACATGTAGTAGAGCACCGGTACGGTGCCATCTCTTCTGTGTAGTTTTTACGACCAACGCTATTCGCGTCAGCACCGCATTTTCTATTTTTTTTGTAGTCTTGGCGGTGGCGCATCCAATTCACTATAAACAATATATTTTTATATACCATATATATATATGGGCAATATTGCCAATTTTTTAATATTCCATTTTCAAAAAATCAGCTTTTTTGTTTTTGTGGCACATCAATGATTTTTGGTACACATATAGGGAAAAATGTTCTGACTCCGAAACCGTTCGCGATCAAATTTTTGGTTGATGCGCGCAAAAGTTATCGAGGTTTTAATTTTGGGCATAAGAAAAAAATCTTAAAATTACGCCGTTTATTATATAGACCAAAAACTTTGATATATATCTTCCTCCGTAAAATAAGAATATGAATATATTATAAAAATCGCGAAAAAGTTTCACATCTTCGCGAAGTATGAGAAAAATAATGAAAATATAGGAGATTACGTAAATATTTTCATTATATTAATGACATACACACACCTAAAAATTAATTTAAAAATATCTACATAATCTAAACACCATGGTGAATCAAATGATATCAAAATCACACAAGTCCGTGTAGCTGTTTGTAAATCACAGCGACAACAAAACAAGATATTGAGGAAAATTATTTGTTTTTGGTTCGAAAAAATAATGTCATCACATTTATTTTTTTAATTGTATACAAGAAATTTCAGAAAAAAATGTTGGGGTTATTCTGCTATTTTACCCGAATTTCGCTGAAAAATTGACATATATATTAATAATCACTTTTTGTGTATAAGTATACGCCTTGCGGATTATATCAAGACCCTTCCGATAAATCTTAGGGTTCTATAAATAGGAATAAATCTTAAAATAAAATAATATTATGAAATATACATTTTAAATTGCGTCTAAGTCGCGTAATTCTCAAAATCATTTGATGCGCATGCGGTTTCCAGGAAGTACTGAAGTTTATCTTCCAATCCATATATATTTTGCGAAATTTCATTTGACGGCTAAGATGTGCCGCACGTTACATTGAAGTACCCAAAAAACCGTAAAACGCGAATAATTTCCGAAAACTCCATATGTCATTAACGCGCATCCGATTTCAGTGTGCACCCAAAAAAAATTCATCGATCTATACCGATTTCAATGTGGTCCATTAAGAACCATGGATGTGCCAGCTCACACTATTTTTGAGATAAATTGCGTCTACATCGCGTAATTCTCAAAATCATTTGATGCGCATGCGGTTTCCAGGAAGTACTGAAGTTTATCTTCCAATCCATATATATTTTGCGAAATTTCATTTGACGGCTAAGATGTGCCGCACGTTACATTGAAGTACCCAAAAAACCGTAAAACGCGAATAATTTCCGAAAACTCCATATGTCATTAACGCGCATCCGATTTCAGTGTGCACCCTATAAAAATACATC
>NW_026883522.1:0-4793 GCF_032173495.1 Musca vetustissima
GGATCCTTTGTAAAAATATTCTTTAAAAATCCACGCCTTTTGGTCTGTGGATCCTTTGTAAAAATATTCTTTAAAAATCCACGCCTTTTGGTCTGTGGATCCTTTGTAAAAATATTCTTTAAAAATCCACGCCTTTTGGTCTGTGGATCCTTTGTAAAAATATTCTTTAAAAATCCACGCCTTTTGGTCTGTGGATCCTTTGTAAAAATATTCTTTAAAAATCCACGCCTTTTGGTCTGTGGATCCTTTGTAAAAATATTCTTTAAAAATCCACGCCTTTTGGTCTGTGGATCCTTTGTAAAAATATTCTTTAAAAATCCACGCCTTTTGGTCTGTGGATCCTTTGTAAAAATATTCTTTAAAAATCCACGCCTTTTGGTCTGTGGATCCTTTGTAAAAATATTCTTTAAAAATCCACGCCTTTTGGTCTGTGGATCCTTTGTAAAAATATTCTTTAAAAATCCACGCCTTTTGGTCTGTGGATCCTTTGTAAAAATATTCTTTAAAAATCCACGCCTTTTGGTCTGTGGATCCTTTGTAAAAATATTCTTTAAAAATCCACGCCTTTTGGTCTGTGGATCCTTTGTAAAAATATTCTTTAAAAATCCACGCCTTTTGGTCTGTGGATCCTTTGTAAAAATATTCTTTAAAAATCCACGCCTTTTGGTCTGTGGATCCTTTGTAAAAATATTCTTTAAAAATCCACGCCTTTTGGTCTGTGGATCCTTGTAAAAATAGTTTTTTTTAAACCCATATCTATTGTTCTTTTTGTTCTTTTGTTTGTCCAACACTTCATTTCGAACACGCAATTTGAAAATAACAATTATTGGCATGTGGTAGAGCAACTATTGGAGTACTACCTTCATGGATTCATGACGGCTAGATTGACCGCCCAACCGAGCGACAACTGATTGGACTAATCAAACAAATGAGGCACATGGGCCAACCAGCCAACCGACCAGACCAGCGCCATGTAACCAAAACCCTTATTACAGAATTTGAATAATGACCTCGAAATTCGGTGTTCCTAAATGGTTATTTAACGCTTCATAGACTTTGTGGGCCATTAAACGCATGTGTGTATGTGTGTGTGTGTGTGAGAGTGACATCATTATATGACAGTAAATTTCATTCACTGTTCCATTCATTGTTCAATAATGTATACATAAGGGATCGACGCACACACAGTCTATTCCGAGAGGCTATCATGATGTATATATTACGAGTATTGGTTGAAATTGATGTATTCAATTTTATTATTTTTTCAATACTAAGTCCAAATTTAGATTAGGCTAGTTTACTTGCGGCAAGTCTTTGTTTGTAGGAGAGAGGGGCAAGGGGTATAGAAATGAAAAAAAAAAATTGTTCGTACCGACAATTTTCTGGCAATTCGTTTTGTGTATTTCGTATTTGTTGACATTTTATATATATTTAAATGTGAAAAAACAACAAATAAAAAAATTTTTTGGAAACCGAATTGCCTTGTATAGACGCATGGAGCAAGTTCAAAAGAAAACGATAAAAATCGCCTAATATAAATCAGGACTAACATTTTCGTCAATAAGTGAAATTTTAATATATTAGTCCTATTACTCTATTAGTCCTTGTAAAAATATTCTTTAAAAATCCACTCCTATTACTCTTTTTACAGGGATCCATCGACCACAAGGCGTAGATTTTTAAATAATATTTTCACAAGGATCTTTGAACCAAATGGCGGGGATTTTTAAAGAATATTTTTACAAGGATCCTTGGACAAAAAGGCATGGATTTTTAAAGAATATTTTTACAAGGATCCATCGACCAAAAGGCGTGGATTTTTAATGAATATTTTTACAAGGATCCATCGACCAAAAGGCGTGGATTTTTAACGAATATTTTTACAAGAATCCATCGACCAAAAGGCGTGGATTTTTAAAGAATATTTTTACAAGGATCCATCGACCAAAAGGCGTGGATTTTTAACGAATATTTTTACAAGGATCCATCGACCAAAAGGCGTGGATTTTTAACGAATATTTTTACAAGAATCCATCGACAAAAGGCGGGGATTTCTAAAGAATAATTTTACAAGGATCCACAGACATAAGGCGTGGATTTTTAAAGAAAATTTTTACAAGGATCCGCAGATCACAAGGCGTGGATTTTTAAAGAATATTTTTAAAAGAATCCATCGACCAAAAGGCGTGGATTTTTAAAGAATATTTTTACAAGAATACATCGACCAAAAGACGTGGATTTTTAAAGAATATTTTTACAAGAATCCATCGACCAAAGGCGTGGATTTTTATAGAATATTTTTACAAGGATCAACAGGCCAAAAGGCGTGGATTTTTAAAGAATATTTTTACAAAGATCCGCAGATCACAAGGCGTGTATTTTTAAAGAATATTTTTACAAAGATCCGCAGATCACAAGGCGTGGGTTTTTAAAGAATATTTTTACAAAGATCCGCAGATCACAAGGCGTGGATTTTTATAGAATATTTTTACAAGGATCCATTGACCACAAGGCGTGGATTTTTATAGAATATTTTCACAAGGATCCATTGACCACAAGGCGTGGATTTTTATAGAATATTTTTACAAGGATCCATTGACCACAAGGCGTGGATTTTTATAGAATATTTTCACAAGGATCCATTGACCACAAGGCGTGGATTTTTATACAATATTTTTACAAGGATCCATTGACCACAAGGCGTGGATTTTTATAGAATATTTTTACAAGGATCCATTGACCACAAGGCGTGGATTTTTATAGAATATTTTTACAAGGATCCATTGATAACAAGGCGTGGATTTTTATAGAATATTTTTACAAAGGATCCACAGACCAAAAGGCGCGGATTTTTATAGAATATTTTTACAAGGATCCATTGATAACAAGGCGTGGATTTTTATAGAATATTTTTACAAGGATCCATTGACCACAAGGCGTGGATTTTTATAGAATATTTTTACAAGGATCCATTGACCACAAGGCGTGGATTTTTATAGAATATTTTTACAAAGGATCCACAGACCAAAAGGCGCGGATTTTTATAGAATATTTTTACAAAGGATCCACAGACCAAAAGGCGTGGATTTTTATAGAATATTTTTACAAGGATCCAAAAGGCGTGTAAGTTTTTAACTGTTTTTAGTAATTTCAGTAGTGTTGGCGGTTTATTTGGGATACCGTTTGTATTTTGTTTTTGCAAAATAGTCAGGCTGAATCCCAGCTTGTTGTTTTTCTAAAAAACAACTATTTATTAGTGGGGAATGTATGGCATTGTTTGCCGAGGGGTAAGGCAGGGAAGACTATAGTTTCGGATCACGCCACTGATCCTCATCAGTTCCCTTAGTTTTTTGTTGGGATATTCTCCCCAGAAGCTATTGCTTCTATACAAAAAAACTTTTCATACCCAAATGTCTCTTGTAACAATGCGAAGTACTTAGCTGACCAACGACATAAACTGCATGAGAATTTCGCTGGAGCCTCACTTCGAGGTTAACAAGGCATTTACAAACAATACCACACCTTTAATTCCCAATACTTACCTCCAAATACATAATTGAACATCCAATCAGGGTGATTAGCAAAAATATCGGACTGGCCACTTTGAAGACCTTCATCTTCCTGTGATGAAACAGATATCCGGCCAAAATGCAGCAACCAATTGCACATGCCACCGAAATGGTTAGTAATGATATTCTGCAAAAAAATGAGATAAAAGAAATTTTGAAAAAATAACCGTTAAAGTAGATTTTTATTATCACACCATTCCCACCCCTCCTTCTTCTTCATCGACAACATCTTACAAACCACAAGGTAAGTTCGAAGATGTTGCATGCCATCACGTTCACGTACTCACCTAAAAGGCCAATTGTAATCGGCCAAACATGGTTCGGGTCCTGTACACGATTCACAGCCCGGTGCACACTTCAGACAAGTGAACACTTCGGCATAGTAATTGCTAATATTATCCTGATGTTCTTTCCAAGCAATTTCCATAATGGTGCCATTAAAGCCATCTGGATGTCGTATCGAATAGTAGCCGCGCTTGCACAGGCATTGATAGGCACCACGTGACCAAGTGTTGGGTGTTGCCAGTATTTTACTTGTTGTTATTGTCGGTGATTCCGAGGTGGGTAAACGATAATCACACTTTTTTATTGTAGTTGTTGTTGGGTTTATTTTAGAGTTTTTTTTTGTTTGCCGAAATAGTTGGAAAAATTCGAGGGTGAGAGAAGGGAAGAAAAGAGAGTAGAAAATGTGATTAGAAAGGTCAAAGTGTATATATATATATATATATATATATTCTGCTTCCACAAGATTATCAGAATAAAATTCTTTTTCGATTTTGCCTTGCCCCTCTGTCCGAATAGTTTTCAATTTTTAGTACAGAGTTGTGAAATGTTGCATATGTTTTGCTACTACTTGCAGGATGTTTGGTATTGAAAAATAGATATTTCGGTCCACGTGTCACATAAGTGACAATATCACCCCCACTGTGCAAACTTTTCCTTTCTACCAAAAATCCCAAAATTCCAACCTCTCTTCCGCTATCCTCCTATTTCTCCTTCATCTATGAAAAATTGTTAATGTAGCAGAAAATTTTAGCACCCGAAACCTCACTGTCGCTTCCCGTGTCTGTCCTCGTCTGCTCATCACTTACCACCATTGTGTCACGATGACATTTATGCGACTTATGAAACGCTTGAATATCATTTATAAATTCTGTTGACTGGGCGCTAGTGTCGAACCAGATGAAGACGCCGTGTCTGTATCTGTTGATAATTGAATCGATC
>NW_026883523.1:0-48796 GCF_032173495.1 Musca vetustissima
TTTTTTTTTTGTAGAAACCTTTAAAGCAACCAGGCGTGGATTTTTTGAAGATTTTTTTCGTAGAAACCTTTAAAGCAACCAGGCGTTTTTTTTTTTTGAAGATTTTTTCTGAGAAACCTTCAAAGCAAGGCGTGGATTTTTTGAAGATTTTTTTCGTAGAAACCTTTAAAGCAACCAGGCGTTTTTTTTTTTTTTTTTGAAGATTTTTTCTGAGAAACCTTCAAAGCAAGGCGTGGATTTTTTAAAGATTTTTTTCTGAGATACCTTCAAAGCAACAGGGGTGGATTTTTAAAAGATTTTTTTCTGAGAAACCTTTAGAGAAACAGGCGCGGATTTTTTGAAGATTTTTTCCGAGGAACCTTTAAAAAAGCAGGCGTGGATTTTTTTAAAGATTTTCTGAGAAACCTTCAAAGAAAACAGGCGGGGTCTTTTAAAGATTTTTTCTGAGAAAACTTCAAAGCAAATGCGGGGTTTTTTAAGATTTTTTTCTAAGAAACCTTCAAATCGATCGTCGATTTTTTAAAGAATTTTTGTCCATACAGAAAATGTGTAAAAAATGATTACAATACGTTTTGTTGTTACTGTATTATTACAGCTATTGTAAAGGTCGTAGCAAAAAATGCTAAGTATTTTCATTCATTGTGAAGCTTAAAACTGTAACAGTCTTTATTGTTTGCCCACCCAGAGTGATATGCTTTCTTATTTGTGGTCAACTACCATCATCATCGTTTGAGGATTAAATAGTTGCGTTTAACCACTTTGCTCTAAACATGAATGAGTATTTGTTCGATGGTATTTTTCTTTTGGAATTTAAAGGATATCACAAACGTATTGAGGTCAAAGATGGGGGGCGGACATTATTATTTTAAGAAATTCGTGTTAGTCGACATATGGGAAATAATTTAATTATTATGAAATTATTACCAATATATAAAAAGGTCAACGGAAGTCATTGTAATTGGCATCTTAATAATAAACCGAACACCTTCCGTTTTGAGCAATCAAATGTCCCTCCATATAATTGTTAAAATTATATTATATTATTTGTGATCCTATTTGTTGTTCTAAAAACTGAAACTAAAGGCGTAGTGCCACAAAATACTGGTCCTAGACCCACATTTCAGTCATACCTTGAGTTGCTGAAGCGATCTAGCTATATGTGCCCGTCTGTCTGTACATTATAATGAAAGTTATGAACCAATATCTTAAATGTTGAACTTGTGTCCATTATAGTCCGTCACAAATCTCGACTCAAATGATAGACACCAATTTGTCATTTCCAAAATAATGCGATATGTGGCTGTGTCTGTTAGAACTCTACAAAAACAAGGAAAGAAAGAATTTCCTTGATCAGAAAAGCCTGATCGTTTTTACGAAACTAAAGTTGTTCCCTTTTTCATACAGAATCGTAATAAGCGTACCCGAAATCCTTATATGTGATATTTATTTATTTCAGAAACTCACCGCTCTAAGTATGGCCAAAGATGGGATCTCTAGTGCGGGAGGCATTGTGCGGGAGGTATTAGAAAGAGTGGATTGATGGGTCCCATCTTTGGACTCGATCTAAAAAAATATTGATGATGGATGAAATTTGGATATTCCGTTCTTTTCATAAAAGGTTTACAAATTTTCAACATTTTCAACCTTAGTGGGGTAAAGTACTAGAAGGAGTGTACCGATAAGTCTCATCTCCCAACAATATACAGTTGTGGTTAAGATATTAGGTTGTGCAAAGTTTGGTTAGAATTGGATGGTCTATTCGCATGATATTATAAAATGACAATTTTGTGGTGGAGGTAGTGAACCGATTTTCTCCATCTTCGAACTTAATTTTGAGCTGTTAACTTCTACATATAATAGCTCCTATATAAATACTCTCTTTTTCAGCTCGTCAATAAAGACTCCCTTCAGCTCGTTTAATAAGACTCCCTTCAGCTCGTCTATAAAGACTCCCTGCAGCTCGTCTATAAAGACTCCCTGCAGCTCGTCTATAAAGACTCCCTGCAGCTCGTCTATAAAGACTCCCTGCAGCTCGTCTATAAAGACTCCCTGCAGCTCGTCTATAAAGACTCCCTGCAGCTCGTCTATAAAGACTCCTCGTTTATATAGACTGTTTTCTTCCGCGTCGTCTATAAAAACTTCCTGCCTCAGGTCTTCTATAAAGACACCCTTCTTCAGCTCCCTTCTTCATCTCGTCAATAAAGACTATTCAGCTCGTTATTAAAAACTCTTTTCTTTAGTTCATCTATGAAGACTCAATTTTCACCTAGAAAGAAAATACCCCTTTTAAATCTTAAAAACAAAAAATGCCTTTATTCCGTGTATATTCGAAATAAATAAGTCCATCTAATTTTAATTAACTTATCAAACTTATTGATCAAACTTATTAATCAAGCTGAACTTTTAACCGAGCTTACAATCCACAAACTTGATAACACGGTAAGTTTTCTTAAAAAAAAAACTAAGTTTCAACAAAATCGAAAACCAAAAAAGTTCGATTAGAAAATCAAACACTACGAGCTTTTATTTGTTTAACAAAAAGTCAAGCTAAAATTCCACAATCGAAAAAAAAAACTTTTTTAAAAAAATATCGAAAACTTAAAGCAAACCTAAAAGAAAACAAATAAGAATACCAATGCCAATGCAAACAAACACACAAAAGTTAAAAAAAAAAACAAAATTTAACAAATGACCACCGAACGGACCGCACTCAAAGATGGTTCTGTAAATAACAGCTTAGTTAAATACAAGATAAATAAAAACGCACGCACACACTCTCACAAAATGTGCTAACATGGTTCAGTGAGTTTTTTACTCGCTTCTCTTTTTAAATAAAGTTAATATGGAGATTAAGTTGCAATGTCAAGTTCAATAGAAAACAGTTAACCGTCATTTCATATGTCATTTCGATGAATAAAACCTGTTTCGTTGATTGTTTGAAATATGAACTGACCTACGACAACACACAATTAAGGTGTAGAGTGACAAAAAATTTGGTTTTAGGTTAATGATTTTTTTCTGAAATTTGGTGCATATTCCGTTAATAGCAAAAATTAAATGTTTGAGATCCATCTAATAAAATTATGATCACCGACATTTAATAAGAAAAAACCGGGTCATAATTAGGGTCGCAACTAAACTACAACACGCGAATTTAAAAAAATATTCATTGTATTCAGAGATGGTCCGTCAGAAACAGTGATACATACGTCAGAAACGTCGGAAACCCACCCCAAACCATTAAGTTTTTGACAAAATATCTATTTCCATTACTGATTTTGGAAGTTACGTATGCTTTACTGAAATCCATATAAAATTTCAAAAATGTTTTCTCCAAAAAGTTTAGAATTTTGTATTAGTTCTAGTAAGGAACAGACAGATATATGTAAAAATAATATGTATTTTTGAAAATAACGGTATATGGTAATAATATTCGAATAAATGACGTTTTCTACATTTGTTACATTTTATACAGGTATATGACGTTTTCGATGTTTACACCTTTTTGACAGTCGAAAACATAAAAATTCGTCATACGGACCATCCCTGATTGTATTCGAATGATTAAAAGAAGACAAACAAAGACGAATGCAATAAAAGTCCGAACCTCACAAAGTAAGAGAATTTATTTCAGGATTTTAAATACACCACCATATTAAAATCATTAGAAATATACAAAACTGGGACTATATGAGATTTATGCAATGTCAAAATTTTGATAGAAATGTTTAAGCCCATGAAAATCTAATATATCAAATTAGTTGAAAATCAACTAAAGTTGAAATTCAATCTCTGTCCAATATAGATAAACTTTTCCAAAATATTGAATATTTGAGGATACCGTTATATGGAGGCTATACCAAAGCTGAACCGATCCCATCTTAGGAAAAGTATATAAAATACTAGATAAAATCTACAGACTGAAGAATAGACAGGCTAATTGGCAACAGATTTTTTTTTCAAATCATTTATATACACTTTGAATATTTCGAGGATGGATTGTAGAGGTTGTAGAAATTGTGTTGTGAAATTACGCAATGTTCAGAGAGAGAGAGAGAGAGAGAGTATGATGTGTACCAAATAAAAAAAATGTTAAGTTTGGTTGATCCGAACTTTGTATACCCTCCGTTATGAAGTGTACATTTCAAATGCCAGTAATCGTTAAACACCATTATATATGTATATATCGCGGACTGTGTCATGGAAAATTTTTGGTAGGAAAAATTGACACACAATGACAACGAAATTACAGTCAATTATAGTAAAAACCACCAAAATACCTTTAATGTTATATGTAGGCTATCGTAAAGGTGGACCAATATTGAAAAAAAAAAAAAATTGGAAAGAATATTTGCTACACAATTCAAAATATAAAACCAATAAGGAATGTAGTAAAATCGGACTGGGTCGCTATATGATACCCTTCTACACTTAGGAGATATTCTATATATGTATCCTAACAAACGTCGCATTTTCGAAGGAACATTGATATGAAATTGAATGAACTTAAATGTGTGATATTTATCTATATGTGAACTGACTAACATCAATCCATCCACATGCCTTTCTGCAAACTATGTTCATTCGGGCAGATTTAGATTTAGTCGTTTACATAGAGTGTGGCAAATTTATTTAAGGGAACCCCCCCCCCTCACCCCTCATTCACTATTTTAATTTTTCAAGATTTTCAATGGGCTGGTAAAAAGAGTACATGTCTGTCTCTCGCATGGACTAGGATTATTGACATCGAACAACAATTAACAACATGGCGGAACTTTGAAATTTTTTTTTGGAAAATCGCCTATTTTTGACCACAAACTAAGTTCAAAAATAAGGAAGATCTTCTTCCTAGTTCATACGATGCTATACACTCACAGAGAAACGTCCCAAAATTTGAAATCGATTTTGTTTTTAGTTTTTGAGTTATCGTGCCCGCCATTCGCAAAAACGCTGTTTGTAGAAAAACGCGTTTAAAGTTTGAGAAGCCCTCTTGTTGTCACTTGATGCTAATGCAATAAATCGGCTATATCTTCAAAAATTGTTGAGATTTTAACTTAAAAAAATTATAGGGACATTCTTGAATTAGTGTAGGTCGAATTAAATCAAAATAAAAAATGTAACTTTTTGAAACCGAGAATGGGTGGGGTCCTTTTAAAATTAAATTTACAAGTTTATAAAATTATGAACCTTCGAACATGATCGATTGGTAAAGATACTAGGTTGTGCAACGTTTGGGTCAAATCGAACATTCGATTCTCCTAATATTGGATTTATAAATATTGAAAATGTTGACCCTTTGAGGGGGAGGTACCAGAATGAGTGGTCCAATGTGTCCCATCTTTGGGCTTGATCTAGGCTAGATAATAGGTTGTACCTGATATTTTAAAAGTAATTTTAGCACAATTTTGGACCATTTTTTTTTATTTGGGTTACGAACCAGAAGGAAAGGACCGATATTCTCCATTTTCGAACTTAAAATAAGTTTTGGAGAAATATTATGATGTTCAAAGTTTTTATATGTGGGGACAGTCGTAAAAAGTGCACAAATATTATTTTTTTAAACCAATGAAAACATAAAATACAATTCGATTAAAAAATATTCGATTAGTCATGACATCAAAAGTTTTTGTGGTGTGAAATAATGGTGCTTAACCAATATTATAGTAGAATCGAGATGTGTATTCGTCAATCTGTTTATTATAAATGACTGTAATTATGGATCGATCGCGAAGAAATTGTGTATGAACATATAGATTTCGAGTTCTGGCAGTAATGATCGTTTAACATATAGGGTATCAAATAGAACAATAGACTGTTTGTAAACTACACATTTACTACGAGGACTTTAAGTTTATATGACATTGCGAGTTGGCATCACCACGAAATATTGGTCCAAGTCACACATTTATTTATACGGATAATAGTTCGAATAGATGAACCGATTGAGTTTTTTGTGTCCATCCAATCGTTAGTTATGAATCAATTGTCATGAAATTACAGTCGAGATCGCTTATTAGCTGGGGGACCAATGGACCATTAACTTATTTTTGTCTACAGCTCTAGACATTTCATAGACCCTACGATCCGAACTCCACATTATCCCTTTTGTGTAAAAAAATCAAATTTTCTTGTATCCTATAGTTTAGAATTTGGCATTGTATAAGTGTTAAGGTGTTGAAGCTCTTTAACTAGTATTAACATTAAATTGGAACATACTATATATTCGGTGTCGCTAATTAAAGGGTTAATACATTATTTCGTTTGTTTACATTTTCGGTATAAAGATCGTTAAATCATTTATGAGAATCATGTTGAACTTTGTCATATGAAACCGGTTACATGCGTGATGACAAAATTTATTAGCAGACACATAAATATGTATAAGTGAGTAAGACAAACAAAAATTAGCATAAACGCTTGATGGGCAAAGAGGAAGGAAAATATTTGACAGCCGGCAATATATAAAAACTAATGCACTTATAAATATATGATTCATACATTTATAAAAATAGTCATACATAAATATTTTCCAAAGGTTATTATATAAATATTATGGACCAGGCGCCGGGAAATGCATATGAAGTTCTTATTGTAGCCTATGAGAACTTAATGATTATCGGTTTATATTTGGTTTGCTAAGAGCTTCATAAAATCTTACTTTTGTAACGACTTAGATTTGTAGAAAGCTATATTCCAATTGTAATTCTTTAGGGTATATCATGGTCGGTGTGGTCCAAATATATGGACCTACATGTTATACAATTAATTGTTAGAAGAAACAAGTAATGCTAAAAATTATCTAACTAATTAACATAAGTTCTTATTATATTGTAATTAAATATAATTTTAATAAATTTAAAATTCTTAGATATATTTGCAGACTGGTTGAATATTATTCTGTTTATTGTTGCTAGCCACTGATGCCATTTGACAGCTGCCATGCCATTCTACTTCACTTCCGTTTTGAAATCTGCACATCTGATAATTCAATTTACAACTGCATAAAGATGCAAATTTGACAAATTATGAGTAGCGATTCGCTCAAAGATGTTTATTAATTGATTAGTGATAACATATTTATTCATTTCCTTGTCAGATATTTTTTTGTGCTGCAGACGATAAACCGATTTGTATACATTTTATGTTAATTAATTTGCACATTTAATATGTTTAAACTTTTATAAGGCAAATTTGATTAAATTGTTTCACCATTCAGTTATGTACAAAGCAACCTTCATAGTCGCACGAAATTTGGTTGGAGTGGCATTTGTTCTTTGTGGAAAAAAGAGAAAAGTAAACTTTTGACATAGATTAGTTAAAAACAAAGAGTCTACCATTGGTACTTTTTTGGAAATCTCTCGAAAGTGTGGTGCATATATTCGTCAATTCGCGAGTATTTCTTGGGAATGTCATACCCGGTTATCAGAATTTTCATTATAAACAATTTATTTTATAAAACTCATAATTATAATTGGTTCCAAAAAGACTGAGTTTCAGAACCTAGTGCCAAGCAGTGGCAGAGGACATTTTTATCCGCGACCGTTCATAAACTTAAAAGTTTTGCGGATAATATAAAAATAGGTGTTGAAATGTTTCCTTTAAAAATGTAATAAGCAAACTGAATTTGACTTTTACTAACACAGCATGCTGATGATAAAATTAGAAGATATTTGGAGCACCTTCAACCAAATTAGCTATAATTTGGTATTTTAATTTCGCATTATGTAGCACATATTCTTATCAAAAATTATCACATTTGCTCCACTGTATTTTTTCTTTTTTTTATACCCTTCACCACACTGTGGTACAGGGTATTATGTTTTTGTGCATATGTTTGTAAGAGGCAAAAATAATCGAGATAGACCCATGGTTCCTTTTGAGAATATGCATAGAATCACTTACTGAGTCGATTTATGCATGTCCGTCGGTCCTTCCGTCTGTCCGTCCGTCCATGTATTTTTGTTAACAAAGTACAGGTCGCATTTATGATCCGATTTAGATGAAATTTGGCACAGGTCACTTAATTGGCCCAAGGACGAACCCTATTGAAATTGGGAAAAATCGGTTCAGATTTAGATATAGATCCCATATATATTTTCGTCCGATTTAAGGTAAATGGTGTTCCAAACCCCCTATATATCTCTCGATTTGCACGAAACTTGACACAGCGTAATGAATAGGGTCTAGAATGATGTGTGTTAAGTTTCCTAAAAATCGCTTCAGATGTAGATATAGCTCCCATATATATCTTCGTCCGATTTAAGGTAAATGGTGTACCAATGTCCCTATATATCTTTCGATTTGCACGAAATTTGGCATAGCGTAATGAATTAGGTCTAGCATGATGTGTGTTAAGTTTTGTGAAAATCGGTTCAGATTTAGATATAGCTCCCATATATATTTTCGTCCGATTTAAGGTAAATGGTGCACCAAAAGTCCCTATATATCTTTCGATTTGCACGAAATTTGGCACAGCGTACTGAATTAACTCTAGAATGATGTGTGTTAAGTTTCGTGAAAATCGATTCAGATTTAGATGTAGCTCCCATATATATTTTCGTCCGATTTAAGGTAAATGGTGTACCAAAGTCCCTATATATCTATTGATTTGCCCGAAATTTGGCATAGCGTACTTAATTAAGTCTAGAATAGTGCACTTTAGTTTCGTGAAAATCGGTTTGGATTTACATATAGCTCCTATATAAATTTTCGTCCGATTTAATGTAAATGGTGTACCAAAGTCCCTATACATATTTCGATTTGCACAAAATTTTGCATAGTGTACTGAAATGAGTCTGGAGTGATGTGTGTAAAGTTTCCTGAAAATCGGTTCAGATTTATATATAGCTCCTATATATTTTTTCTTCCGATTTTATGTAAATTGTGCACTAAAAGCCCAAAGTTTGTCCGATTGCCACACAATTCAGATTTTGATATAGCTTCAACATATGTGTTTTCGTCCGATTTTACACAAAATTGACACAAATTTAGGTAAATTGGTTCCATTGTAAGAAGCAACCCTATATCTGAACAAATGAAAAATTTAGTATAGGTTGCAGAATTCGACGTCTGTTAGCATTCATCTGTTAAATATACCCAAAGTGGTGAAGGGTATCATATAGTCGGCTTCGCCCGACTTTATTACTTTCCTTACTGGTTTTGATTTTGATTTTGTCCGCCAGTTTCAACCAATTTGGCTGAAATTTGGTATTTTGAATTATCATTGGGCGTGAAATCTTCGTACCAAAAACTATCAATATTGACTTTGGTTTCGGGGTAGGCCCCAAGTAAACGAATCCCCATTATTTGGGATTTTGGAGATTTTAAATATGTTTTAAAACCAAATTGGATATAATTAAAATGTGCCATAGTTTTAAGACCACAATAACTAAATAAAAGGATTTCATGATATCCTGATGTAAAATACTGCAATGAAATGATATATATATATATATATTTTTCTTTAGTTTGAGACACCATTTTGGATTCATTTTATTTGATTTTAAAAATCTGATTCCACATTTGTAATTATTCGGCATAGCTCTACCAAAAGTATTTAAAAATAATCCGATCCAGCTTATTAAATTTCTACGTTTTTCGTGCAGAATCATAATCAGCGTCCTCGAAACCCTTACATGTTATTTATTTAATAAACCTACTGCACTAATTATGGGCAAAAAATTGGATTTCTGGCCCATAGTGCAGCCTATGATTTGCGGAGGTCTTCAGAATTAGACATAGATTCTATTTAGCTATATATACGATATATGTTTTTATCTAAGAGGTTTCGGATTTAATGTTAATCAAATCGGTTATTCAATTCGCTTCAAATAAACTTCACAATTGTATAAAGTAATGACCCTTTCTGGGGGAGGGCAGATAGCATGGAGGGCAGAGGACATGATAATGGGTTATGCAAAGTTTTATTCAAATCGCACATTCCGTTCGCCTGATATTGGGTTTAAAAATATAAAAAATGTTGATTATTTGTGGGGGAGGTACCACAAGGAGTGGGCAAATAGGTCACATCTTCAAATATGAGCTAGACTTCGTAAAGATAATAGGTTGTGCAAAGTTTAATTCAAATCAGACATTTCATTCGCCTGATATTGGATTTATAATTATTGATATTTGTGGGACCATCTTCGGACTTAATCTAGGCTTAGTAAAGATAATGGTTTATGCAAACTTTGATTCAAATCGGACATTACTTTCGCCTGATATTGGATTTAAAAATATAGAAAATTTTGACCATTTGGGGGGAGGTAACAGAAGGACCAATGGGACCAATCTTTGGACTTGATCTAGGCTGAGTAAAGATAATAGGTTGTGCAAAATTTTATTCAAATCGGATAGTCCGTTCGCATGATATTATAAAATTAATTGTTAGCACAATTTTGACCATTCAACGGAATCGGCTGCTCCCTTCGAGAGTTATCGTGCGCACCAACCAGACAGACGGACTGACGGACATTTGTATATCGATTCCAAATTGAAAACGGAATTTGTTCCAAAGAAACATGGGGTCTAAAACCAACATTTCGATGCAAATGATGATGATGGAAAGAAGAAATTATCCATGAAAAAGATTCCTTTGTTACTTAAGGGGACCCCCCCATTCGCGATTTTAATTTTTCAAGATTTTCAATGGGCTGGTAAATCAATACCAATGCTTGTTAAGGTTTGTAACTTTGCACATATATAATTGAAGATTTAAAAGAGAAGAAAAATAATTTACAAAAAATTTTTGTTATTGTTTTGTTGTTGTTTTTTTTGTAATTAAATAAAAGTCCTTATTTTTGATGGCGGGCATGATAACTCCTCACTGGAACATCGGAATCCGAAAATTCCAACGGTGTTAGAAAGAGTGCATGTCTGGCTCTCGTATGAACTAGGATTATTGATTTCGCTCTAAAATTAGCAAAATGGTGGACCTTTGAAAAACTATTTTTGGAAAATCGCCGATTTTTTACCAAAAACCAAGTTAAAAAATAAGGAAGATCTTCACCGATTGGCTTTATCCTAGTTCATACGAGAGCAATACACTCCCAGAGAAACGTTGAAAAATTTGGAACCGATTGGATTATTAGTTTTTGAGTTATCGTGCCCACCATTCGCAAAAAAAGGTTTAGGGAAAAACGCGTTTAAAGTTTGAGAAGCCCTTTAGCCGTCACTTGATGCTGACACAATAAATCGGCAATATCTTCAAGAGTTTTTGAGATTTTCACTTGAAATTTTGTAGAGATATTCTTTAATCAGTGTAGATTCGAATTATATGAACAAAAATTTTGAGCCCGAGAATGGGGGGGGGGGGGGGTCCCCTTAAATACTTTGATTTGTCACAGGGGGCATTTGGATATAAAAACTTGTTTCGTAAAGAAGTTAATAAAAATAGTTTCTGGTGACGAATTTTATGAATTATAGTTTTAAAATATTTCTATATATTTTTTTTATAATTATAATTTATATTCTTCATTGTTGTTGGTTATGAACTTTAGTACAATTAATATAATTTGTTAGAACTCATCGTAACTATTTTTTATAATTTATATTCTTCATTGTTGTTGGTTATGAACTTTAGTACAATTAATATAATTTGTTAGAACTCATCGTAACTATTTTTTACCACTTCTTGGTAATGTAAAAGGTTAGAGGTAATCTCTTGATACTAATGGAAGAGTTTATCATTAACCACTTAAAAAATTACAATGCGAAAGCACTGAAGATAGTGGAATATTTTCAAAAGCAAAGGTTAAAATTAATATACCGTTCTTTTGTTATTTTTATATACATTAAATTCATAAAAATTTAAATAATTGTGTGTATATTATGCTACAGTAATAGCTGTCTTGTAAAAATTAGTAACATATAAAACAGTAATAATAAAATTAACTTTTCATATTCATAAAAGGTTTTCCCGTTTTTACTTTCAGAGTCAAATCAAATCATTTTACTTAAATGCAGAATTAGATGATGACCTTAAAACGCAATATAATCTCATCTGTATAATTATATTTCCCACCTAATTGCACTAATTAACCACATGGAATTTTTGTGGGTTAACCACAAAACATATTGATTCATTATTATATTTTTATAGACTCATATATTATAATAAATGTGATAATTTAAGAAATAAAAATAATGATACCCATTTGCTTCCTGATTGTCTGCGAATTAAAACAAGTTCATCAATAGCGGTTTCTTGCTGCAAACCTATAATAGGAAATACCACATGGGCTGACTATCTAATTTATGAATGGAGATTTTTCTTTGATATTTTATTAATTAATACTGCATTTTAATTATAACAATAACAACAATATTTTTATTTTTTTTTTTTCAATTCATTAATAATACACATGTGTTGTGGTGCACATTTAAAATGATGAATTAATTTTAATTAGATAAAATACATTTAATTTGAAAGTAATACAATTTATATTGGTGTATTTATTAAAATAATGTTTATACAATAATTTATTTTGATTAGGAGAAGCCCTCATCACATGCTGGGTTATTGTACTTCATTGTCATTGATGAAGAAGTTGTATGTCTTATTAAAAAAATATGCAAACAATGCATCACACTCCAAAAATGTCCTTCAGCCTAAAGACTATCAAAAGATCATAGTTCTAGATGAATAATGGGACAATTGTCTGAAACCACAGTAATGGGTAACAATATGTGCTCTCCGAATGACACCTGGCCCTGGTATACTATATAAAATGTATATTAGGGTTATGACTTTTTTGAAACATCGTATTCCAGTATCATATTTTTATGAGGTTTTAAGTGATTGTATAACAAAAAAGTATCGAGCATAAATTCATTTTAAGTGATTATTTATACTCTTTCGAGTCGAGCTTGATGATCTAAGTTTTGCAATGAAAAGGAAAGCCAGGAGAAGAACCTACGTACCCACCATTATGCGACACGTTTCGCCGTTGGTTAAGCGGCTCATCAGGCATATTAGGCTATGTGGCTTTACAAAGGTCGTACGTTGATAACTTGTATTTATTCCGCCCTGATGCGAAACTTGCATATGCTAATTAAATTAAAATTTGTCAAAGTTCGACATTTGTCTTCATTCTATGAACAGTCCTTTTCAAAGCAGGTATATTACGTTAGGTATATTACGTCATGCTTCATGTCGAACTTTCCAACCAAAGGGGCAGTAAATTTGCATTCCATAAAAAACTTATTTTCTGAAAATTTTAATTCAAACCCTATGATGGAGCTTATTTAAAGTTCGGACCGGCCTTTTCTTGTTATAATATACCCTCTGCCTTATGGCTATTGAAAGTATTGGCTTAACTTTGGGTCGATTTAAAAATGTCTGTAGCCGATTTTATACAAACTTCTCACATCCTAGTATTTCTTCCAAACTAAAATAAATTTGGAAGATAAGGAATATCCATCCACTCCTTCAGTTACATACGCCACAAAATGGTTAACAATTTGTAGAAAAAAAAACGTTCTTTGCTAAACCTACATCATGCCCAAAAAATGAGATCTATATCTTACTCTTCCAGTACCTCCATACAAAGGGTCGAAATTTTGATTTGAACCAAACTTTTCATCCGAAGACCCATCGATCCACTCCTTCCTACAATCTGCCAACATTTTATTTATTATACCGTACACAACTATGTTGTCAGGGTATTATAGCTTTGTGCAGCCCCAAGAGTTTGTAACGCCTCGAAATATCGGTCCTAGTCCCACCTTTAAGTATACCGATCGTCATATCTCTACTAGCTTAGTCGATATAGACATGTGTTCCCGTCCGTCCTTCTGTCCATTATAATTTGTAAACACGATACAGAGCACAGTTATGAACCAATCTTCACAAAATTACATGTAGAATTGGTTCTGGCCAATTTTTTTGGTAAAGATCGATTAATATTTATGGGATGAAATGGACTAAATACTTATTTTTTGTCGTTTTTTCTGGTCGCAACTATTGCCTGAACATCGCGAAATTTTACGTGGAATTAAAAAGTACGCATGCCTGTTTTGAGATGTATTTAATGTTTAGATCAATATTTATCGGGCCAAATGAACCCTGACTTTTGTGTGAAAAATTACAAAATTTGTATTCTATGGCGTATACATTTACCCCTGAAGAACATAGACCCGAGAAGTTTATGGTATATCCAAGAAGAGTGGTTGGTCTCTAAATTGATAACAATTATATTGTCGTATGTACTAGGATGTGGGATTTTTTTCGAGTCGATCTATAGGCCACTATTGAAAGCCGAACATCACAACACAACCCACGCTGAAGGGAATATGGACAAGTAATTAGAAGGGTTGTACTGAATATTAGTGATATTTGTTGACCTCTAGTCGGTCAAGATGGTGCAAATATCGCAAAATATTGCCCATGCTCAGAATATAGAACCACACAAAGTTAGATTTTCGTGTAAGTTGTGTATGGTATCAGTATAGTCGGACGAGGCCATATGGTTGGCCCCCGACTATACTGCTCACTGGTTAGTTCTCATTTGGCTGGCAAATCCTACCAAAAATTTTAAATATCGAACATTGAATATAGACCCCATATACTGAATGGCCCTAGGCGTGATCCACAACCGAATTGAACTTAACAACCTGACTTCAAAGGCGGACAGTCGGTGTAGTTGGAAAATATATATCCACAACCTATAGTTTGCGTATGTCTAAATTAATAATTTTATTAAATGTATAAATTTTCAAAATTGAGAAGTTTGTGGGGGAGGTACCAGAGATGATGGACCCATATAGCCAATTTTTGTATCAAGGAAGTGCCATATGGTCCCCATTGTATGATGTAGGTTGTAAAATATTACATTTTGCAAAGTTTGTACCAAACTGGAAATTGCATTTGTTTGATAGTGGATTTACAATTTTGATACTTTGTGGAGTAGGTTCTCGAAGGAGTGGACATATGCCTCCCATTTTCAGACTGAATTTAGAGTTAGTGAAATTACCACGGTGTGCATAATTTGGATGAAATCGGACATTTCGTTTTTTGATGTTGAGCATTGGATCAAGTCGGACATTCCTCTAGTATTGAATTTATAAATATTGAAAATGTTCTCACTTTTTGGGGGGAGGTACCAGGAGGAGTATAACGAAAGACACCTAATATAGGCTTAATAAAAATATTACGATATGCAAAGATTGGATGAAATTCATATCACTTCATATGAAATTTACAAAGTTTTCAAAATATTGGAAAACTTTGGAAGGAGTGGGAGGTACTGGATGTAGTAGACTTAAAAGTATCTTCTTGCAACATTATACAGGGTTGATTAAAATATTAGGTTGCAAAGTTTTGATTAAAACACATAGTCCTTTCGAATTACATTAACATAGGTCAATATTTGGATGAAATTAGATTTTAATATTGTCCACATTAATCACAATTGAAAGATGTCACCAGTTGTCAAAGAGGCCTCAAAATTTTGATTTTCTGCCTAATTGGCAATTCGAAATTATATATTTTAGGTGATTGCCTCAAAAGACGAAAAAGACACTGATTCAAAGCACATAATATTCACACAATTATTTATATTTGAAATATTCCATAGTTTTTTTTTAACATAATTTGAATGGAAAGAACAATAATAATTTTTTATTTCAAAACAAATTAATTATCAAAAAAAAAACAATAAAATAAAAACCAATAAATCCTTAAATGAAATGTACTTCAACGACATATGGCTAATTCAAACTGTGTGAGTACCCACAAACATTCATGTGCGTTGCGTGAAGAATATCATCTTAAACATACTATCAGATGTTAAGACACGAGCCGACACAAACGCATAATGCCAAAAAAACCCACATTCAAATTGACCGGTGGGTATATCTACACAAACAATTATTATGAAAATTGTTACCAAATTTGATGGACTTTAATGTTGTTGTTAGTCGTTTTATTATTGTTTGTGTGTGTCGATTAGAAGAGCATACTTCTTGTCGGTTATTTGTTCTTTAAGCCAGTCTAAGTTATGTTATTGTCAAGTCATTCAACTTCGGCCACTTGCCCCCGACCCCTTCTCACTCAACACTATGTTACGCATTGTTGGGCGTTAAAGACATTCAAAAACGACAATAACAACACCAATAAAAACTTGTTAATTTATGAATTTTAAAGAAGACCAGACCATCACTACCACCACCAACACAACTACCAAATAATTTTGACATTCTTCGTCTCCGAGTTACTGTTTTTGCAGTAGCACAGTACCAATAGAAGATGAATTAGATGAGATATCTTTTCCTATGTCTGGTTTTCGGTTTTTGCTTAAAGAATGTCATAGAAACTGGCTAAGTTTCAGTCTTCAACAAAACGCCGGGTAATAACATTGTATCGAACGAAAGAATAGAAAAACAAATAGATCGGTTTTTGGAACTAACGTTGGAAAATTAACCGAATTGTAGAAGAACAATAAGAAAAAAGTAACAAGGTCATTAAAATGCGTATATTTTCCATTATCGGCCTAGCGGCATTTGTCGTGTGTATCGGCTTACAATACCAACCAACTGAAGCCAAACCATTTATCAAGTTCGTAGGTAAGGATGGACTATCAAAATGATGTGTTTTTTAAATGGAAAATAACGATAATTGGTTGGGTATATGGAAATAATTACCATTATCGGATTATCTACCAAAAGTGACCATTCATTTAAATGAGATTTCAGTAGAAGAAGATGAAGTGATTGTAACAAAAAAGCGCGGAACACATTAAAAAACAAAAATAATTATTGGATACAGTAGCGATGACAATAACCTTGAAATTTGTAAAAAATGGGTTCTGTCTAGCAATTTAATAAAAGTGAAAAACAAAACTATTAATTTTAAAGCTTGAATTTAAATTATTTCAATACTACAATGAAATTCTAGTTAGCCGGGAGTCCAGAAAGACTATGAAAGTGACCAAAAATAAGTGAAAGCCTGCATAACAAAGCAGTTGAAAATGAGTGAAAGGACCTATATTCTTATAGCCTCTGAAGGATACATGAAATTACTTTTTCCAACGAATGTGGAACTATTTTATCCAGAAAGACTAATTTGCAGTAACAGTAGTCTTTCTTGACTCACTCCATTGGTTCTAAGCTATCATTGTTTTCATAAAAAGCTGTAAGGAAAGCACAAAAAGTCGAACAGAGCCTCTACTACTTTGGGTATTTACCAGAAATGCTCCAAAGATTATTATTGTAACCTACAGCAATAAATGTATATACCGATATTATTTAATATTTATAATTATTCTTCCCTAATGACTATCCTGTCGATAGAACAGGCGAAATTAAATATTTTTATAAGACTTCCAGACACATGTCATTCTACAACATATGCTAAATTTCATGTCAATCGTCAATCATATCAATCTTAAGGGCTTTTGTATTATGTTTTAAAAAAATCCAATATTCTTCTCAATCGGACAAATGTAGTCCATTTGGTGGGCAATTACATAAAATCGGACAAAAATACATATGGGACCTATATCTAAATCTGAATCAATTTCAATCAGTAAGGAAAGTAGTAAAGTCGGACGGAGCGGACTACATGATACCATTTACCACTTTGGGTATATTCAACATATGTATCCTCACAGACCGCGCATTTTTTGAAGAAACATAGACATGAAATTAGACTAAATTAAATATGTCATGTGTGTCTATATGTGAGCGATCAATAACCGGGTACATTGGTACCTTTATACTAACGTTAGTAAGTTGTGCAAAATGTCATGCCAATCGGCCTAAATTTTACTCTTGAGTAGACCATTTGCTAAAAATCGGACGAAGATATATATTGGAGCTATATCTAAATCTCAACCGATTTAAATAGAACTTGGCACACGTTAGACTATCTTAACTTCAGTACGTTGTGCAAAATTTAGTGCTCTTTGGTGCACCAGTTGCTAAAAATCAGCTATATCTAAATCTGAACCGATTTCAATAAAACTTCGCACACGTTGGACTGTCCTACCAAAAGTACGTTGTGAAAAATTGCGTGCCAATCGGACTAAATTTAATAACTTTGTTGCACAATTTGCTAAAAATCGGACGAAAATATATATGGGAGCTATATCTAAATCTGAACCGATTTCAATGTGCCAATCGGCTTAAATTTGGCTCTTTGGTGCACCATTTACTAAAAATCGGACGAAAATATATATGGGAGCTATATCTATATCACAAATTTCCATAGGGTTCGTCCTTGGGCCAAATAAGTGACCCATGCCAAATTTTTATCCAATTTGGATCATAAATGCGACCTGCACTTTGTTTAGAATTTAACATGGACAGACAGACGGACGGACTGACATGCATAAATCGACTCAGAAAGTCATTCTATGCATATTCTCAAAAGGAACCATGGGTCTATATCGTTTCCTTTTGCCTGTAACAAACATATGCACAAGGACATAATACCCTGTTCCACAGTGTAGTAAAGAGTATAATAAAACTTAACACATTCTAATAGTCTATTAGTCACAATTTTGAGCACATCTTCGTCTGAATCGAGCAAACTTTGGGAATTTGTTCCAATATTAACTTCAAATCGAACGAAAATAGATAAGGTAGCTATATCGAAACCTGTCCGCTTTAACACAAATAAACACACTTCATTCTTGGCTTAATTTGGTACGCAGTAAACAATTTCATGTCAAAGTTTAGTATTATGGTGTGCTATCCGAACCGATTTTCACCTGCACCACATATCATTTCATTTGGGCCATAAATGCTATTTGCATATTGTCTACAATTTTACATCTTCAGACGGAGGGACATGCGTAAATGGACACAGAAAGTGATTCTTTGCATATCCTCAAAAGTTTCCATGGATCTCGATTCATTTAGACTGTTGCAATCATATGCAAAAATACATTATACCTGGACCTTGGCTATGCCGAAAAGTGGACAAATATTAATACATTTTTGTAAGGAGACTTGAAAACCTAAACTATCAAATTACAGATAATTCGGTTCAACAACGTAACCACTATCCGAACATTGTCGGTAGTGTTATCTAAATGTGAACCGATATGTCCAAATTCGAAATTTTTTGGTGTACTGTTATATATCAGCTACCCGAAAAGTGGACCAATATTACATATTTCTGGTCGGAAGACTTGGTACCCAAGTAGAACAACAAATACATAATTATAGCTAGTACGGTTGAAAGGCCGCTCAAAATACATTAAAATTACCATTATATGTAGGTACCCCGAAACTTGAGTCAATATTAATAATTTTTAGTACAAAGGTTGGCTATACATTGAAAACCCAAAATACCAAATTACAGCCAATTCCGATGCTAATTATGAGTAACATCCCCAATATACAGAATATTGGGGGTATCGTAATATGGTGAATACCCGGAACTTGAGTCAATATAAATATTTGTTATTAGGGAGATTCTCTATTCAAAATTCTCTGAACAAAAAAAAAAACAAAAAACAGTGAGCGGAATAGTATAGTCGAGTCGACCCTATAATACCCTACACAACTACCACTTCATGTGGTTCCTTATTCTGAGAATGACAATATTTCGCGATATTTCCACCCTCTTGAAGCAGTGAGCGGAGCAATATAGTCGGGTCGACCATATAATACCCTACACAACTACCACTTCATGTGGTTCCTTATTCTGAGAAAGACAATATTTCGCGATATTTCCACCCTCTTGACCGATTATTGGTCAACAGCTCAACTTTCTAACTCTTGCATATTTTTCAACTCTTGCATATTTTTCAACTCTTGCTTTCCCCAGGTGAATATTTACGCCATAAATAAAAATTTGGTCACATTAGGTTTTGGTTGATTTGACTCTCGGAATATTAACCGATCATCATCCACACAGCCGTTTTAAGTATTTGGTCAGATCCCGTGTAAAATATGTGTTGTTCTGCATATAATAATGGCCTCTATAGAGACTAGAAAATCTGACAACAATAAAGTTTTCGGTTCACTTCATCCGTTAAATATCATCTCAAAATCTTCGAAAATTATGGGCGTAGTTCTTGACCATAACCGAAAGCTCATGAAAAAAATGCAATGCGGGTTTACTATTACCTCACTATAGGGCGGAAATGTCAACTAAATAATATCAGAACACATAGACACCTTTAAATATTTACAAACAACTCCCACATCCGACTACATACAACAATATAATTGGTAACAATTTAAAGGTCAACAATTCCTCTTAGATATACTTTTTCTATGGTCAGACCCCTTTCTCTGTAAGGAATTTCGTGATGATCGGGTCATAACAATAGACAATTATAAAATTTTTGTTCCATAAATATTAAAGGATCATTACCAACAACGATAGGGGTCTTCACATGCAAAATTTCCTGAAGATTGGTCCATGAACGTGACCTTTATCGTGTCATAATGGATAGACGGACGGACAAACATGACTCAGCTAGTCGAGATATGACGATCGGTATACTTAAAGGTCTAGAACAAATAGCGGTTTTACAGACCCCTTTCTCTGTATGGAACTTCGTGATGATCAGGTCATAATTTTGGCCTATTGTGCGACCAGAAAAACAGACAAAAATAAAATTTTTGGTCCATAAATATTAAAGGATCATTACCAAAAACAATGGGGGTTTCATTGGACAGAACCCGTTCTACATGCAAAATTTCGCGAAGATTGGTCCATGACTTTGACCTGTATTGTATTTACAAATTATAATGGATAGACAGACGGACGGACACACATGTCTAGATCGACTCAGCTAGTCGAGATATGACGATCGGTATGCTTGAAGTTTGGTCTAGGATCAATATTTCGCGGCGTTACAAACTCTTGGGGCTACACAAAGCTATAATACCCTGACAGCATAGTTTTGCAGGATATAATTAAAGCCAATTCGTTTGAAAAACGTCGAAGCTCTATCTTAATAATTGATGTCTCAATGATCCGTGTATAAAATAGCCGTTAATTGAAAGATCAATAACATTTCGGTTAAAGGAATTATTTTTTTAGCCTAAACAACTGAGTGTCAAACTGCCTAGCAATACCTTCTAAGGACTATCGGTACATATAGAAAACATTCAAAAAACCGAAAATAGGGAGTTACCCTAATATGGAGGTCATGTGGATGGACATATATTCATTATTATCAGCACACAAAAATCCAAATAAAGACCTATAATATAAAAAAAATTAATAAAAATAAATGTCGTTTCTACCTTTTCAGCTTTCAACAATGCCGGCAACTCGACATCTGGAGGTTTTGGTGGCCTATTGACATCGGCAACACAGAGTATTTTTACAAATATTATTACTAAAAAGATACAAACTATTACCCAGGCTTTGACCACTGGTCTCAGTTCGGCTAGTTCCGGTTCGAGTGGTGGTTTTGGATTCGGCGCCAAAACCGGTTTATTCACCAACCTTTTGAGTACCAAATTGGGTGGTGGTAGCAGTTCCGGCTCCTACAGCAGCAGTGGCAGTAGTTCCAGTAGCGGCTTTGATCTAAGTTCCAAAACAAATTTGGCTACAAGTTTGTTAAGCAGCAAATTGGGATCGGGATCTTCTTCCACCTCCTATAGCTCTTCCAGCAGTTCTTCATCATCGAGTAGTTCCAGCAGCAGTGGTGGTGGTTTGAGTTTGATTACAAATTTGGCCACCGGTGTTGTTAGCAGTAAATTAGGTGGTGGTGGAAGTTCAAGCAGCAGCAGTGGTGGTGGTATTTTAAGTGGTTTCATTGGTGGAGCAACGGGTATTGCTACGGGTACAACAACGACTACTACGACTACCACAACTACAACCCAAGCTCCAACCACAACAACTACCACGACCACCACCACAAAGGCCCCTGAAGTCAGCATTACCTCCACTACGGAAGATTTAACAGAAGATAAGTATACCGACTTTGGTACAGTCTCAACTGAGAGTAGTGTCAGTTCCACTTCAGGTTATGTTTATAGTACCACCGAGGCCCCTGAAATTACAACTAGACGCCCTGAAACCGGTAGTGCTTTATTAAATGCTGCCATTGCAGCCACTACAATTGAGGATAATGATGATGATGATGATGTTACCACAACAACAACCACTACCTCTGAAACTACACCAACCACGAATGGTGGTTCGGTTGGCGGTACAATTGTTTTTCCTGCTGATAAGGAAATAACAACAACTGTAACAACGACTGGAGATAGTGACAACAAGGGAACTAATGATGGCCAGGATAATGGTTACAGTTATAGCACGAATTCCAACAGCCAGGTGTCGAATGGTAATAAGGATGGTTCCACTGGTTCTGGAAATTCTGGATACAGCTACACCACAACAACCCAAACTTCGACCACGGGTAATGCTGGTCTAGGTGGTAATCAAGGTTCCACAACTCTAACCTCGGAAGAGAAGGGTGCCGATAAGGTTACCACAACTGGCGGTGATTCCGGATATACCTATACCACAACTACCCAAACTTCGACCACAGGTAATGCTGGTATCGGTGGCAATCAAGGTTCCATAACTGGTGGAAATAATGACTCAGGATATAGTTATACCACCACCCAAACCTCGGAAGATAAGGAAGCAGATAAGGTTACCACAACTGGAGGTGATTCCGGCTATACCTACACCACAACTACCCAAACTTCTACCACAGGAAATGCTGGTCTAGGAGGTAATCAAGGTTCGATGTCCTCGGGAAATTCCGGTTCAGGTTATAGCTATACCCAAACAACTGAAGAAAAGGAAGCCGATAAGGCCACAACAACCGGAGGAAATGGTGGCCTCAGTTACACCACCACAACTACCCAAACTTCTACCTCAGGTAATGCAGGTGGTCTAGGTGGTAATCAAGGTACCTCTACAGGAGGAAATTCTGGTTCAGGATATAGTTATTCCACCACGCAAACCTCGGAAGACAAGGCTGTCGATAAGGTTACCACAACCGGAGGAAATGCTGGTTTCAGCTACACTACAATAACCCAAACTTCCACCACTGGAAATTCTGGTATTGGTGGTAACCAAGGTTCTTTGTCCACTGGAAATTCCGGTTCAGGATATAGTTATACCACCACTCAAACCACTGAAGAAAATGAAGCTGATAAGGTTGCCATAACTGGAGGAAATGGTGGTCTCGGTTACACCATAACTACCCAAACTTCCACCACCGGAAATGCAGGTGGTCTTGCCGGTAACCACGGTTCTTCCTCCACAGGAAATTCTGGATACAGTTACACCACATCTACTCAAACTTCCAAAACTGGAACAACCGGTCTAAGTGGTAGTCAAGGATCTTCTTTAAGTGACAACTCCGGCTCTGGTTATAGCATCATAACCACTCAAACCACCACTGAAGAAAAGGAAGCTGAAAAAGAAATCTCTACATCGGTTGAAGATTCTGATTTTACCTTTACCACCACAACCCAATCCTCTGTAGTTGAAAATACCGAAGAAGGATCGGCCTTGGGTGGTAATACCGATTCTGGTTATAGCTATAGTATTACTCAAACTTCTGGAGATAAGGACAACGGAAAAGCCACGGTAAGTGGTGGAAATTCTGGCTATAGCTATACCACCACATCTACCAAAACTTCAACATCTGGTAATACTGGTCTAGCTGGCATTCAAGGCTCCTCTGGTGCTGGAAACTTGGGTACTGGTTACAGTTATACCCTAACACAAAATTCTGGCAATTCTGGAGCCAATAAAGGAATTTCCACTTCAGGAGGTAATACCGGTTATAGCTACAGCAAAACAACAACAAGCAAAACCTCTACAACCGGTAATGCCGGTTTGAGTGGTAATCAAGAAGGAAGTTCAGGTAAGGGTTACAAATATTCCACCACAACCTATCAAACATCGAACCAAGGTGATGCAAATACAGGCTTAGTTGAAGATGTCAACAACAATGAAGTTGGAGGAGGTTACATCTATACCACAACCACCACCACAACTACCCATAAAATCTCCTCCGATGGTACGGAATCACCAATTTTGGTCGAACGCAAAGAGGTCACCTGTAAATATACATCGGATTCGGCCAAACCTGAATGTGATGATAAAATTGTAAAATCCACTGAGGATAAAATGTTGACAGCTGCCTCAAAAATTCAAACCAATACCTTTAATACTCCAATTGTCAATGGACAAACAACAAGCACCGGTTATCGCTACGTAACCTCGAAAGTGGATAGTGGAACCACAGCCAGACCTAGAGGTTTTGGTTTCAATCTGTTTGCCAATGAAATTAACAATAACATTGTAAGACCAACTATCAGCAATCAATATTTACCAGTTTTGTAAGAAGTCAAATCGGAAATGCCAAAAATTTGATAATAGTTTGTAACTGTTGTTTCTTAATTTTGTTGAATAGTTTTTAGTAATACGACAAAGGTGTTTTGGAATTATTTATAAATATTTTATAATATGAAATAAAAAAATGTAAATAGAAACCAATTAAAATTCGAAGTTTTTATTCTTAAGTGTGATATCCACGCCTTGTATAGACCTTGAAAAAATATTCTTTAAAAAATCCACGGCCTGTATAGACCTTGAAAAAATATTCTTTAAAAAATCCACGCCCTGTATAGACCTTGAAAAAATATTCTTTAAAAAATCCACGCCCTGTATAAACCTTGAAAAATATTCTTTAAAAAATCCACGCCTTGTATAGACCTTGAAAATATATTCTTTAAAAAATCCACGCCTTGTATAGACCTTGAAAAAATATTCTTTAAAAAATCCACGCCTTGTATAGACCTTGAAAAAATATTCTTTAAAAAATCCACGCCTTGTATAGACCTTGAAAAAATATTCTTTAAAAAATCCACGCCTTGTATAGACCTTGAAAAAATATTCTTTAAAAAATCCACGCCTTGTATAGACCTTGAAAAAATATTCTTTAAAAAATCCACGCCTTGTATAGACCTTGAAAAAATATTCTTTAAATCCACGCCTTGTATAGACCTTGAAAAAATATTCTTTAAAAAATCCACGCCTTGTATAGACCTTGAAAAAATATTCTTTAAAAAATCCACGCCTTGTATAGACCTTGAAAAAATATTCTTTAAAAAATCCACGCCTTGTATAGACCTTGAAAAAATATTCTTTAAAAAATCCACGCCTTGTATAGACCTTGAAAAAATATTCTTTAAAAAATCCACGCCTTGTATAGACCTTGAAAAAATATTCTTTAAAAAATCCACGCCTTGTATAGACCTTGAAAAAATATTCTTTAAAAAATCCACGCCTTGTATAGACCTTGAAAAAATATTCTTCAAAAAAACCCACGCCTTGTATAGACCTTGAAAAAATATTCTTTAAAAAATCCACGCCTTGTATAGACCTTGAAAAAATATTCTTTAAAAAATCCACGCCTTGTAGTGGTCCTTGAAAAAAATATTCTTTAAAAAATTCACGTCTTGTAGTGGTCCTTGAAAAAAAATATTCTTTAAAAAATTCACGTCTTGTAGTGGTCCTTGGAAAAATATTCTTTAAAAAAATCCACGCCTTGTATAGACCTTGAAAAAATATCCTATAAAAATATTTTTAAAAAAATTTAAAAAGGGAAATATCAAAAAAATTAGCGATTTTCTACCTAGCAAAAATGTAGTCATCTAATTCGAGAAGCAGTGATTCCCATCAATTAATAAGTTAACAAATTCCCATCAGCCCGAATTTAAATAATGACACATTTGTTTTTAAAAATAAAATTCAATCAAAAAACCCCAATTCTAAATTTTAACAACACAAAATTACTTTGCGGAAATAAAATTCTCATTTAATTGGCAATAAAAGTTAACATCCCAAAACCCAGAATTCTTCTCAACGCAAATCTACACCTTTCTAGCAACTATACTCTTCGCTATGGGTATATGAATTTTTGGTTAATATTTTCTGTTTCTTCATAGTCAAGTTCACCCAAAAAGTTTTTGTTTTTGTTGTTTTCTTTCATTTCATCAACAATTGCTAATGAATACTTCCGCTTTATAATCAAAAAACAAACGAAACTCCTTTTGTTTTAATACATATTTTTTGTGTCATTTTAAAATGTATATATTTTTTTATTTTTTATGAAAATTTCCATGAGGATCCAGGAATGGTATAACGCCTATAATTTTCGGTGATGATCACAAAAAATTGGGACCGAATACTTAATTTTTTGTGTTTTTTCTTGTCCATATATAATCCAAAATTGAAATGAACATCAAAAAAATAAGCAAATATATAAAAACACGAAATATTTTTTCAGTATATATAACCACAGAAAGTTAGATTTTCGTGGAAGTTGTGTAGGGTATCATATGGGGCTGATGTCACTGCATGTCGAAAAAAATCGCATCGAAAACGAAATGAAAAAAATAAGCAAATATATAAAAACACGTTTCATTTACTGCGCTGATGTTGTTGGAGATCTTGCTAATTGATCGCAAACTGAGGCCAATCTCCATTATAGTTCTATTATTTGTTTATTATAGCCAGGTGTGAAAAGTGTACATAGATAGCACAGCGCAACGAAAATTCAAGGTTACATTTAGGGTGTAAATATTTACAAATTGTTCGGTAAATCCAAAAATAATATATAGGGCAAAATAATATATAATAACAAATCAATGTTATATCTTTTAAATAAATAAATAATAATGATAAATAAATAATGACGATGAAAATGATTTAGGCAATGCATGATTGAAAACCGATAATTTTTATTTTGCGATTTGAAAAAAAGTTGAGAAATGTCCTACTGCTATAAATACCAGAAACTACTAAAATTAAGAAAATATTTGGCATCGTACAGTAGCACGACAGGCATGATCAATTTAAAAATGGTAAATGATGCACCAATACAGTTTAAAAATCAATCTTTCTTTTTGCGAAACATAGATCAAATTAGAATATGGAAAACCCGACTCATTCTGGTATATCCACTACCACGGGTAAATGTGGGAAAGGACGATGAAAACATACGAACATTGATGTCATGTCTTTGGGGACCATACTCAATATGTTATGTGCCACATATTTGAGGGTCGTCTTGTAGTATTTAGTTTACGGCTTATAAGTACGGTAATTTTTTGTTGCTCGAATCGGTTACCTTTTTGTAGACGTATCAGAAATATGTCTTTTTTTTTGAGATTTGTTTAGTACTTTAAATTCTCACGGGGTTTGCAATCTTCGTACTAAAAACTATCAATATTTACACAGGTTTCGGGGTAGATTTTCAAAATCCAATTTGACATTTGTAGCCTGTGGCCATAGCTCTACAAAAGTGTTCAAAAATAATTACAATTAATTCATATTTTAAAAAATGTAATCGTCGTTTTCGGTTCACCCTATTACATTTTTACTTTTTTCTTGCAGAATCGTAATCAGCGTCCTCGAAACTTTTTCATCTGATATAAATTTATTTCATTAACCTACTGCTATAATTATGGGAAAAAATGGGATCTCTGGATCCCATAGTGCGGTAACAGAAGAAGTGGGCCAATGGGTCCCATCTTCGGACCTGATCTAGGCTTGTAAAGATAATAGATTGCGTAAATTTTGGTTTAAATCGGACGCACCATTCGCTGATATTGGATTCGTAAATATTGAAAATTTTGACCCTTTGTGGGTGGGTCCGATCTTCGGACTTGATCTAGGCTTGGTAAAGATAATAAGTTGTACAAAGTTTGGTTTAAATCGGATAGTCCCTTCGCATGATATTATAAAATTATGTTTTAGCACAATTTCGATCACTTTGTGGGGGAGGTACCAGAAGGAGTGTACTGATGTACTCCATCTTCGAACTTGAACTATGTTTGGTAGAGATATAACGATGTGCAATGTTTGGATGAAATCGGTCACTCCCTTCGAGGGTTATCGTGCGCACCAGACAGACAGGCGGACGGACGGACATTTGTAAATCGGGTTCAAATTAGTTGGAACGGATTTGTTCTAAAGTAACATGGAGTGAAAAATCAATATTTCGATGAGACACATTTCGATAAGGGTAAGGGGTATAAATATAAAAATAGAAAGATTAGACATAATCCAAATGTTAGATATTTTGATAGTTCTAGCCTCATCTTCCAAGCGTACACATTTCAGGTTTTAAGAATATAAAATACCTCTTAGTGAAATATTTTGAATATAGGGCCAGTCGAAATTTTTATAGTGAGCTACATAGATAAATTCCGATGTTCCACCTACATGTATGTTTATTCGCCAGAACCAAAATTACAAGTTATAGGGGACAGACGGATGATCGAAAGTAAAAATTAGCTATTTCGATTCAACCGATAGGATTAGATTAAAAAGCAGGTCTGGAACTAATTAAACCTAGGGTATTGATAAACCAGTGAGCGTAGCAGAATAGTTGGACGGGGCCGACCATTTGACATCTTACACAACTACGATTGAACTCTCTCTCGTTTCCACGACATATTTCCGAAACGACGGCAGTCTTACTCGGCTAACGTCTGCTTCCTCAGCCCATTGTGTAAAAGCCATAGGGCTGATACAATAATAATCACTGAACTCTAAGTCATTTCCACAACAGAGGCGTCCACGATCCGAAACGACCTGAGTCTTATTCGGTCAACGTCTGCAACCTCACCCCATTGTGTAAAAGTCATAGGACTGATACAACAACAATTACTGAACTTAAAGTTTCTGTGATTTTTTTTTAAGTGAGTTATTTTTACTCTTTCGAGTCGAGCTTAATGATCTAAGTTTTGCAATGATCAGAAAAGCCAAGAGAAGAACCTACGTAACCACCATTATGCGACGCGTTTCGCCGTTTGTTAAGCGGCTCATCAGGCATATGGGGCTATGTGGCTTTACAAAGGTCGTATGTTGATAACTTGTATTTATTCCGCCCTGATGCGAAACTTGCATATGCAACTTAAATTCAAATTTTTCAAGATTCGACATGTGTCTTCTTTCTAGAAAAAAAAACAGTAAGGAAAGTAGTAAAGTCGGGCGGGGCCGACTATATGATACCCTTCACCACTTTAGGTATATTCAAGAGATGAATGCTAACAGACGTCGAAATCTGCTACCAATACAAAATTTTTCATTTGTTCAGATGTAGGGTTGCTTCTTACAATGGGACAAAATTACCTAAAATCGGGAGAAAATATATATAAAAGCTCTATCCAAATCTGAACCGATTTCAAAACTTTCCACATTTCACAACTTTAGTACGTTGTGCAAAATTTGTGTCAATTTTGTGTAAAATCGGACGAAAATATATATGTAGAAACTATATCAAAATCTGAACCGGTTTCAATGAGAATGGCAGAGGTTAACTTATATTAACTACAGTTTATTGTACAAAATTGTGTGGCAATCGGAAAAACTATGGGTCTTTAGTGCACAATTTACATAAAATCGGAAGAAAAAAATATAGGAGCTATATATAAATCTAAACCGATTTTCAGGAAACTTTACACACATCACTCCAGACTCATTTCAGTACACTATGCCAAATTTTGTGCAAATCGAAATATGTTTACGGACTTTGGTACACCATTCACATTAAATCGGACGAAAATTTATATATGAGCTATATGTAAATCCAAACCGATTTTCGCGAAACTTACCGTGCACTATTCTAGACTTAATTAAATACGCTATGCCAAATCGAAAGATATGTAGGGACTTTGGTACACCATTTAACTTAAATCGGACGAAAATATATAAATATATATAATCACTTTTTCTTTGCCAAATTTCGGGCAAATCAAAAGATATATAGGGACTTTGGTACACCATTTACCTTAAATCGGATGAAGATATATATGGGAGCTATATCTAAATCTGAACCGATTTTCAGGAAACTTAACACACATCATTCTTGACCCTATTCATTACGCTGTGTCAAGTTTCGTGCAAATCGAAAGATATATAGGGACTTTGGTACACCATTTACCTTAAATCGGACGAAAGTATATATGGGAGCTATATCTAAATCTGAACCAATTTCAATAAGGTTCGTCCTTGGGCCAATTAAGTGACCAGTGCCAAATTTCATCCAAATCGGATCATAAATGCGACCAGTAGTTTGTTAACAAAAATACATGGATGGTCGGACGGACGGACAGACGCACATGCATAAATCGACTCAGAAAGTTATTATATGCATATTCTCAAAAGGAACCATGGGTCTATATCGATTATTTTTGCCTGTTACAAACTTATGCACAAAGACATAATACCCTGTACCACAGTGTGCTGAAGGGTATAAACAGCGACATCTACTTGTGATGTAGTAAATTAATCAAAGCCGTGCTCATTGTGGAGTGTGTCTCGGCTGCTAGATTACTAAATAATTCATTGTGGTGAATATGTTTACAATCAATTATTTCCTATCCTAACATACATTTTTTTGGACTCTAAAACCAGGAGTCAATTCATCATAAACTTTTATTAAAACCTCGATTAAACTATTATGCCGACTAACTTCTTAATACTGATTTGCATTGTTCTTTACAGGTCCAGACTAACTTCATATATTAATGTTAATATTTTTTAATTACAACAAAGAAAACTCGAAGCACAGCTTTGTTTTCTTACAATCAACGAAGACCACCTCTATCTATGTCCACTCAAGCCTAAAGGGGTAGAGATTCCATTGCTTTATCCTCCAGAAACTTTAGTAATTTGTATAGTTAGGGTAATATAAAAAATATAAGAACTAGCTGCATACTGGACATTTATTAAAGTTTATGCGAGAACTTTATTTTCATAATATTTTTTATTAATATTTTTTGTTCATTCATTGTTTAAAAATATGCACAACAAAGTAGAAAACATTGTTGTTTGTTACTGCAAAGTGAAGATTGCAAAGAAGTGATGCATATGCTTTATAAAGAAAAGCCAAAAGTTCAAAACCAAATGTACAGTGTTTAATTGCAACATTTTATATAAAGGTAAACTAATAATAGCAAAACATAAATGATAAAAATGTAATATCCATATAAAGGTAAACGTAGTTAATAGTATTCAGAAATTATTGTTTTATGTTTTTTTTTAATTAGAATTTAAAATTATGTTTATTTTACTCACCCTTTGTTATTAGAAAGCCCTCTCATCTTGGGAGTATCTACAAAATAAATAAAATATGTAAATTAATCCTTTTGCATTAAGATTTTAGTAGAATATATTTGTAAAAAAATATACAGAGTTCAATTAAACAACCATATATATCTAATGGCAATCGCTTGTAACGTCAAGGTCGAAAGCCTGCTGAAATTGGTCGCTATATGTATTAGCCTGTATAAGCCATATCAATTAAATGGCAGAACTTGTTTACGTCGTTATCAAATATGTCGACTGTATATTGAAAAAAGGTTGGCTACTTTATTTTGACTGAAGTATTTGAAATTAAGATGGATCCAAAAAAACTGTATTTTTATACCATAAAATGTAGGTAAGGGAGACTGGGGCACCTTCGGCACTTTTTGTTTAGAGCTCTATATCTCAGTACTTATTCAACATATATAACCAGTAAGGAAAAAAGTAAAGTCGGACGCGACCGACTATATGATATCCTTCACCACTTTGGGCATATTCAACAGATTAATCCTAACAGACGTCACCTTTTTAAAGGACCAGTAAAATGAAATTGGATCCATAAATATGTCATTCTGCAACCGATACTAAATTTTTCATATGGTCACCGATGGTCACCTGAACCGATTTCAGGAAACTTAACACACATTATTCTGGACGTAATTCATTACGATGTGCCAAATTTCGTGCAAACCGAAAGATATTAAGGGACTTTGGTGCACAATATTCATTAAATTGGACGATAATATATATGGGAGCTATATATAAATATGAACCGATTTTCCCAATTTCAATAGGGTTCGTCCTTTGGCCAAATAAGTGACCTATGTCAAATTTCATCCAAATCGGATCATAAATGCGACTTGCACTTTGTTCACAAAAATACACAAAGACATAATACCCTGTACCACAGTGTGGTGAAGAGTATAAAAACGTTATGGCTAATTATTGTCCTCTGATACTTAATTATAAAACTTGTACCAAAAATATATAATAAATTAGTATTAGTTAAATATTTTTACAATTTTGTAGAAAAAGTCAAATTCGCCGAATGTGCCCCTAACCGGGGTAGCTTCGGCATTTGATGGGGCACATTCGGCAACATAGTCATAACCTGTTAATTATCACCGCTATCAGTGTGGTTGAAATGCAGGCCTTCTAAATGTTCCATTTTGTTTTAATATGCGACTCAAAGTTTTACTTTTAAGACTATATTTTCTAGCGGCGGGCGTGGACATCTCAAGGTCACACACACTATCAGAAATAGCTTTCTTCTATCGCATTTTCGTCAATGAAATCACGTTTGGTCTTATATATGTAATTTGTAAAACCATATTAAAGGATTATTTTTAAAGACAAACTCAAAAACATTTTAAAGAAATAATATTGCACTATCTGTATATGGCCGAACGTGCCCCACTTCAAAATGACGAATCTACCCCTATATATGTATAAGATTATATATATAAATATATATATATAAGATTTTTGACAACGTATTTAAAATACTAATAATGTTTCCTTTCCTACGTAGAATTAGAAGAATTAACAGGAAAAGGATATTCGACTATCATAATAAATTAGTTTGGGTTTGGATCCAACATTATTGAGATGTCAAGGAAATGACGGCGCGTCTAACATGTCAGGCAATTGCAATGGAGTGCAGATGATTCTTTTAACATTTTAAAATGTAATTCAAATTCCGCTTAAATGCAGAAGTATATTTTCTACAATTTTGGAAATTTGCTCATTCTGTAAAAAATCCAAAAAGGTGTGCCACTTTATGTAGAATGAAGCATATAAATCTTCCAAATGGTTACATTCATATTGTGTTCTGAAAGTAGATCTGTGGGTCACAATGTGGAAAGCGATAGGTCCCCCATATAAGTATGTGACGAAAATCGATTTCCAAATATAAATATTTTGTTTCAAATTTTAATAACAGTACCGGTAACCATAGCAAGGGTTTCTACCCCACTTCGAGTAAAAAGTAGTTGAAAAATCAAATACCAACCCCACGTTCTTCTCCCTACTTACTGCAGCAAAAGCAACACTTGGGTACCACCATCAAGAAACCCATGGTACGATCAGGAGTGTCGTAATGCTACTGATGTGAAAAACGCAGTGTATTGGGCAACTCTGCAGATAGTAGCAACACGTAATGTAATGGAGAATTATCGGGTGAAAAGGAGAGAGGAGAAACGTATTTTCAGAAAAAGAAGAAAGAACAAGAAAAACGTGAGCGTGGGCAAATTGAGATGTACAGGAGTCAGAATGAAGTCCGGAAATTTTACCAATGAGTAAAACACCAAACCGAAGGTTTTGGTGCAAGCGCATCCTCCTGTAGACATGAAGAAGGATACTTGGTGACAGATACAGACAGAGTGTTGAGGATCTGGAAGGAGCATTTTGAAAAGCTTCTGGTATCAAATATTGGCGGTGAAGAAGATACCCCAGAACCAATAAGAGATGATAGTACAATAAAGCAGCTGGAGATAGACCCATGGTTACTTTTGAGAATATGCATAGAATCACTTTCTGAGTCGATTTATCCATGTCCGTCTGTCCATGTTAAATTGTAAACAAAGTGCAGGTCGCATTTATTATCCGAATTGGATGAGATTTGGCACAAGTCACTTATTTGGCCCATTATTGAAATTGAGAAAAATCGGTTCAGATTTAGATATAGCTCCCATATATATATATTATCGTCCGATTTAAGTTAGATGGTGTACCAAATCCCCTTAATATCTTTCGATTTGCACGAAATTTGAAATAGCGTAATAAATTAGGTCTGGAATGATGTGTGCTAAGTTTCGTGAAAATCGGTTCAGATTTAGATACTGCTCACGTATATAATTTCGTCCGATTTTATGTAAATGGTGCACCAAAGTCCATATACATCTTTCGATTTGCATGAAATTTTGTACAGGCTACTGAATTAAGCCCAGAATTACGTGTGCCAAGTTTAGTGAAAATCGGTTTAGATATAGATATAGCTCCCGTATATATTTTTTGTCCGATTTTACATATATATTTGTCCGATTTTACATAAAAGAGGGACCAAACTCCCAATGTATATTGCGTTTTATTGAAATTGGTGCAGATTCCATATGTATTTCGAATTCTGATTAAACTTAAGTTTTTAACATCAATTCTGCTATAAATCGTTTTCCATAAATTTGTCCCATGGTACGCATTCAAAACTAAATCTGGCCGAATAAAATTAAATTTATCATAGGTTGCAGAAAGACAGGAATGTGTTTCTTCGAGAGAACATTGTCATGTAATTGTAAGGATACATATGTACAATATACCCAAGGTGGTGAAGGGTATCATATAGAGTCGGCCCAGTCCGACTTTACTACTTTCCTTACTGGTTTTTAATATGCAAAACATTTAATATATACATACAACATTAAGAGTAATGAAGTTATATATTGTTGTGAGCTTAATGAATATAAAATATTGTCTTTAGTTTTAATAAATTTCCATATATTTTCTATTAAACATATACAAATTTAAAAGTGATGTACATTAAAATAATACATCCTTTTAAACTCGTCTCATATTTAAGGAAGGAAAAATTTGACTTTCCCACCATTTAAGAAAGAGTAATGTCTATATTTCAACTCATGGTCGATTAGAAATAGTTGCGAAGTTTTTCCTAAATGCTGTGTTTACCATTCACTTTTTCGCATTTATATTTGAAAACTCAATTTTCTCACTATTCCACTGTAAAATCTATCCACTTTTCTTTGCCATAATGAAGTTTCCATATAAATTCAAATCAGTAATTAATTAATAAAAATTGCTTGAAAACATAAGCAAGCCAGGCATGAAGCAGATGATGATAAAAAGTCCTGATATCTACAACAACGATTTCCACGATTAACTACCAACTGCATTTATTTGATTAAATAAAAAAGTAATCCTTTGTTTGAAACTTCCTTGGAAAGAAGGGGAAGAAGTACAAAACACATATTTTTAATTTATAAACTAATGGAAAAAAGAACGAATTTATATTACTTATACCACGCTTCCATCAGTTATGCGAATAATTTAATTTCCATTACTTTTCAATTATGATATAACAATAGTTCTACAACAACTAAAAATATATGTCTTCAAATATTGAAGTTATTGGCATTGTACCCTTGTTATACTATTGAATCCGTTTTTTTGTTATTGTCAATCACCATACATACATATATGGGAATACTTGTATGGAGTGCTTCCACCACCCCCCATCGAATGCTCTGCTCGCTGCAGAAATATTTGTGGAAATTCTTCAATTTTTCTGCTACTTAAACTGTTGAAAGGATCTGTTACAAATCCACTTTTAAAATCAAACAAGCTAACTCAATTCAATGTTACATTTCAAACACAAATATCCCAGGAACGTTTTCCCCTCTGGTTTCCTCAATGCAGGCTGCTTATCCATCCATCCATCTATCCAACCATGTACTACTTATTCTTGCAAGAATCTCGATAAAAGAATGCAAAAGGACAATTGCGTGTGCAAATGTGTGGGTGTGTGTGTATGTATAACACCAAAAAAACATGTCGAAACGGATGGACGAGAGAACAAAATACTGGAAATCTTCATGACTTTGTTAACAATTTGTTCACGTTTACATTTAATGTCACATGAGAGAAGGAGTCCAGTTGCAAGTATCTCACATGGAATGGAGTGGTTTCAGTTAACACAAAAGTGGCCCAAACAGTTGAACATTGTACGTGCTCAACTAATTCCATTGCATTCGATAATAGGAATTATATTGTCCATGGCTTTGAAGTATTATAAAATGTTGGCATACAGATCATCACATCAGTCCCTATAATAGTTTAAAATAATACCAAATTTTCTGGGCCATCTACAGACCACAAATATGAGGAGATCATTATACCCTACACAACTATGTTGTCAGAGTATTATAGCTTTGTGCAGCCCCAAGAGTTTGTAACGTCGAGAAATATTGGTCCTAAACCCACTAGCTGAATCGATCTAGACATGTGTGTCCGTCCGTCTGTCCATTATAATTTATAAACACGATACAGACCATAGTTATGGACCAATCTTCACGAAATTTTACATGTAGGATTGGTTCTGGCCAATGAAGACCCCTATTGTTTTCGGTAAAGATCGGTTAATATTTAGGGGATGAAATGGACCAAATACTTAATTTTTGTCATTTCGTTTTTTCGTTAAGCATACGTTTCTTGATTAAGAACGGTCAAATGATTTTTGTGTGCAAAATAGACCCAAGAAGTTTATAGTATGACCAAGAGGAATGGCTGACCTTTAAATTGATAACAATTATATTGTCGTATGTACTCGGATGTGGGTGTTACACTTAAATACTTACAGGTACTTACGTTTCAGACAAGTCACCTTGTCTGAATCCTCGTTCGGTATTGAAAGGCTCCGATAGGTCCTTTCCGACTTTAACTGTTGACCTTAAAGTTATCCTATATAGCCCTATTAAGTATGGCTTTAAACACCTCTGAACGACGAATAGGTGGAATGTGGTCTATGATGGATTTGTCAGTCTGAAGCCACATTGGTATGGTCCAATAAAGTCATTGACCATAGGCTTCAGTCGTTTACACAGCACGCTGGTTAGCACTTTATATGCGATGAGAAGGAGATATTATTCCTCTATGGGTGGCACATATCGTCTTGTCTCCTTTTTTGTACACGGGACACAGGATACTGAGGTTCCAATCATTGGAACCTGATCAGCATCTGACCACCGACCTTGAATAGTTCGGCTGGTAATCCATCGGCACATGCTGCTTCATTATTCTTCAGCCGATTAATTACTATTCTGATCTCATCTTACTATTCTTGATCTCGGTACAATCTATACCGTCATCTCTTATTGGTTCTGGGGTATCTTCTTTACCGCCATTATTTGTTATCAGAAGCTTCGTAAAATGCTCCTTCCAGATCCTCAACACGGTGTCTGTATCTGTAAATAGGTTTTTTTCTTCATCTCTATAGGAGGAGTAAAACACCAAAGCCTTCGGTTTGGTGTTTTACTCATTGGATTCATTCTGGCTGACTGTACATCTCGATTTGCTCCCGCTCATGTATTTTCTGTTCTTTCTTCTTTTCTGAGAAAGAGGAGAATTCATTTCAATTCTACGTCGCACAATTTACCATCCTGATTTCTTGATGGTGGTCTTTGCATGGCATGTGTTGCTTTTTCTGCAATTTGTAGGGAGTGGGCAATTCTCTGCCACTTTGCTTCTACATTATTATCGGGACAAGGGGTACTTTCGTTATGCAGTTGGGTAAGTTTAGCGGAGTAAGCTTTTGTTATCTGTTGGATTTGCAGTAAGGACCCTGTGTAGAAACGGCATATTGCAAAAACTAAAATGAATGCAGTATGGAGACCCACATCAGTGGAAGAGCTCGAGAAGTACTTTCAGAATATACACTTTATCCCGAAAAGTAGACTTTCGCCTAACGGATTTTCTCGATTTCCCTTGCAAGTCTTAGTGACAGTGAGAACCCTGTGTAGAAAACGGCATATTGCAAAAACTAAAATGAATGCAGTATGGACCCACATCAGTTGAAAGGTCTCGAGAAGTACTTTCAGAGTATATACACTTTATGCCGAAAAGTAGACTTTCGCCTAACGGATTTTCTCGATTTCCCTTGCAAGTCTTAGTGACAGTGAGGACCATGTGTAGAAAACGGCATATTGCAAAAACTAAAATTACGTCGAGTTTCCGTGTTGCATTAGATCGCACCTTTGCTGCTACATTAAGACGAGTGCGAACCTTGGTTACCACAAGGTAATGATCCGAATCTATATTCGCTCCTCGTATCGGTCGAACGCCTAAAACACTGGACGTCTATCACAACATGATCAATTTGATTTCTCGTTGTTCGATCGGGTGAAATCCAGTTTACCTTGTATATATCGAGATGCTTGAATTTGGTGCTGCTAACTACCATGTTTTTTTGCTGCCCCAAATTCAATAAACCTCATGCCGTTTTCTGACGTTTCTTCATGGAGGCTGAATTTTCCGACGGTGGGACCAAAAATATTTCCCTTCCGATTTTTGCATTAAAATCTCTTAGCAGAATTTTAATGTCGTGGCAAGGGCAGGGGTCATATGCTGTTTCTAGACGCTCGTGAAAAATAGTTATCCCAGGTGAAACCGTGGGTCCGCAATTGAGAGGGGGGGCAAGATCAGCCTCGGCTTCGCCATGTTAAAGCCAATCAGAGCCGTTGCTTGGTAGCTATCATCACCTACGTCACCCATACTATATATGGGAGCTAAATCTAAATCTGAACCGATTGCAACGAAACTTGCCACAGGTTAGGTTATACTAATTTCAGTACGTTTTGTGCCTATCGGCCATATTTGGGTCATTAGTGCATCACTTACTTAAAATCGAAGAAAAAATATATATGGAAGCTATATCTAAATCTGAACCGACTTTCACGAAACTTACTTTGTTTACAATTTAACATGGACAAACAGACGGACGGACATGCATTATTCGACATGCATGGGTCTATCTCGTTTCCTTTTGCCTGTTACAAACATATGCACAAAGACATAATACCCTGTACCACAGTGTGGTGAAGGGTATAAACAATGAAATTATAGTCCACATTACCCGAAGTTCTTCTAATACAGATCATATTTTTTTTTCATTTCCTATTATTTATCCCTTCATACACACCTTTACATATCCGCACACATAACTATTATTTTCCATAGAATTTCAATCAAACTCATGTCCTTTTGAACTCAAGATCAATTGTTATCAATCAATGTGTCCTTGATGATTAAAACGGATAAAATAGTGATAGAAACTTTTCAATACAACTAACTTCAGAAATTTCTTTATAACAATGGCATCTTGAAGAATGCTCGAGCAACAACAACAACTATGAAATATAAGTATATCGTTCATATTTGTAGAGATGTTATATTTGAAATAAAAAAAGAAATATGAAAGAAAAAATATTGAAGTTTATTTTTTAATGGGAAATAGTTTTTCACAGAAAATATGTTATTTGTCATATGATATGATTTTTTTTAGTTTTGAGGTTTATTGTTGAAGAGTTGTTAGATAGAGATTATGAAAAAAAATATATATATAAATTGATGTGTCTTTTAAGGAAAATAATATGTGCGGAGATATTTTGTGTGGTGATAGGGGTAGGGGAAACTGGAATATTTTGTAGAGGGATGGACTTTAAAAGAATATTTGTTGTCCTATATTTTATAGTCCTTGAATATAAGAGGTGTGCATTTTTAAAGATTATTTTTTCAGGGACTATAAGAGGCGAGAATTTTTAAGGAATATTTTTCCTAGGTTCATTAGAGACAAGGATTTTTAAAAAATATTTCTCCTAGGCTTATAAGAGGCGTGGATTTCTAAAGAACATATCTCCTAGGCTTATAAGAGGTGTGGATTTTTAAAGAACATGTCTCCTAGGCTTATAAGAGGTGTGGATTTTTAAAGAACATATCTCCTTGGCTTATAAGAGGCGTGGATTTTTAAAGAACATATCTCCTCGGCTTATAAGAGGCGTGGATTTTTAAAGAACATATCTCCTAGGCTTATAAGAGGCGTGGATTTTTATAAAATATTTCTCCTAGGCTTATAAGAGGCGTGGATTTTTATAAAATATTTCTCCTAGGCTTATAATAGGCGTGGATTTTTAAAGAACATATCTCCTAGGCTTCTAAGAGGCGTGGATTTTTAAAGAACATATCTCCTAGGCTTATACAAGGCGTGGATTTTTAAAGAACATATCACCTAGGCTTATAAGAGGCGTGGATTTTTATAAAATATTTCTCCTAGGCTTATAAGTGGCGTGGATTTTTAAAGAATATTTCTCCTAGGCTTATAAGAGGCGTGGATTTTTAAAGAACATACCTCCTAGGCTTTTAAGAGGTGTGGATTTTTAAAGAACATATCTCCTAGGCTTATTAGAGGCGTGGATTTTTAAAGAATATTTCTCCTGGGCTTATAAGAGGCGTGGATTTTTAAAGAATATTTCTCCTAGGCTTATAAGAGGCGTGGATTTTTATAAAATATTTCTCCTAGGCTTATAAGAGGCGTGGATTTTTATAAAATATTTCTCCTAGGCTTATAATAGGCGTGGATTTTTAAAGAACATATCTCCTAGGCTTATAAGAGGCGTGGATTTTTAAAGAACATATCTCCTAGGCTTATACAAGGCGTGGATTTTTAAAGAACATATCACCTAGGCTTATAAGAGGCGTGGATTTTTAAAGAACATATCACCTAGGCTTATAAGAGGCGTGGATTTTTAAAGAATATTTCTCCTAGGCTTATAAGAGGCGTGGATTTTTAAAGAACATACCTCCTAGGCTTTTAAGAGGTGTGGATTTTTATAAAATATTTCTCCTAGGCTTATAAGAGGCGTGGATTTTTATAAAATATTTCTCCTAGGCTTATAATAGGCGTGGATTTTTAAAGAACATATCTACTAGGCTTTTAAGAGGCGTGGATTTTTAAAGAACATATCTCCTAGGCTTATAAGAGGCGTGGATTTTTAAAGAACAAATCTCCTAGGCTTATAAGAGGCGTGGATTTTTTAAGAACAAATCTCCTAGGCTTATAAGAGGCGTGGATTTTTAAAGAACAAATCTCCTAGGCTTATAAGAGGCGTGGATTTTTAAAGAACAAATCTCCTAGGCTTATAAGAGGCGTGGATTTTTAAAGAACAAATCTCCTAGGCTTATAAGAGGCGTGGATTTTTAAAGAACAAATCTCCTAGGCTTATAAGAGGCGTGGATTTTTTAAGGAATATTTCTCCTAGGCCTCCAAACCATCTGAATTGAAGACAATAATAAATGTGAATTTTCTTATCGTAATCTGAATGTTTCCCTTGAAAAAAACGACAAGGGTATCATTTGTTCGTTAACCTAGTCATTTGATACAAGTTAGAAATGTTAATATACCCCCACCTCCATTCTATGCTCCCAAAAACCTGTCAAAGTTTGGTTTTTTCCTAAAACTAAAACGATTTATATTTCCGTCGAGTTTTATGACACTTTAATGTTCAGCTAACTATTAACATTATTAAGTTTACGTTTAGGACATAAGTTAAGGAAATAGAACTGAACTAAAGTTTTTGAAGATGTTTTGAAATGCTAATAACACTTACGAATTCAGTTTGTCTGATTGTCAGACCCTAATCTGGCGAAAGTTTTCGCCATTACCTTTTCGCGTGCAGAAAATTCTTCCTCACTTTCTGTAATTGCTGCTGCCGTTGCTATTTTTCCTCGATGACCATTTTGTGTTTGTCATCAGACAGTTAAAATACTTTTTAACTTGTTGTCCTGGTTCTCTCGGTCGAGTGCATAAATTTTGCATTTAAGAAAAACAAAAAAACAGCAGCAAAAACAACAACACCGACATGAAAACTCTCTTCACTCAACTCAACTTAAGTGTGCTTAATTAACTTTGCAATTATCCAACAATTCAAGATTCAACTCCAAACTCCCTTCCGCAGCTACCTTTGGTGTACAAAATACGAAAACAACAGCAACAACACTTCTTGGTAAATATCCCACCCAGTTAACAGAGGCCGTAAAGTAGAGTTGAAGAATTCGATAAGAAGGATGTAGTTTGCCACTGTTATACACGCAGTAATTTATTACTGATGTCATTTGCTGCAATTTCTGCCGATGCCGATGCTGCTGTAGTTGTTGTTGTTATTTAACTCGACTACTACTGCATCTCATGTTGAACATGTCTATTTAATGTTGTTGAAAGTGAAGTGTGAATTTCCGCTCAAATGTGAAATAACTTAACTGCAGATTGATATGTAAATAGTAACATGTAAAGACGTCGTTAAGTTCGGTCGTGCTAAATGTTTTATACCATCCACCATTAGGTGGATATTCGCAATATATTGATTTAAGGTGTCATGAAAAATCAATTTGACAAAAATTAGAATTAAATCGGGTACATTTTCAAGCAATAATTTTTCACAACTTTTGACGGGTATGAACACGATAAGAGTGCGGTGAAGCACCATCCTCCAGCACAGTTAAGAACTAGCTCTAAAGTGCCCGACGCTCGCTCAAGGTGAAGGTCGTCCAAAAACGGTCTAGTACCACAGAACATTACTGCCGTATGTGATTTGATAATGCAAAATCGTAATGTGGCGCACCGTGATCTCACGAAGAGCATCCTTGGACATTTCTATCATAAGAATGCATTCGATGTTGTAAGCGCTATGTTCGGCCGGGCCGAACTTTGGTTACCCTCCACCATAGGAATACTGACAGATACTTGAAATGAAAATATAGGGTACATACCAAAACGTGGAATTATGACGAATTTTGTATACCCAATACAAATTTCAGCAATTTCAATTGGGGTTTTTCCCAAAAATCTCAAAAATGTTCATTGAATGAGAGGTTATGTATAATTAAGGACCGATATAGCTCAATTTCCAAGATAATATTTTAGTTTTGTATTCCAATATCTTCCTTCACGCTAAATATTACATCGGTAGGTGGTTTTATATAGGGGTTAGGACTAAATGCGGGCCGATATAGTTCACTATCATACCTAACGTTCTAGTTTTTTTTTTTAAAATTAACAAAGGGGGTAATATGGGGACTACCCCAAAACGGGGCGAATATAAATAATTTTTTGTAGGGAGATTTGTTACCAAATACGAATGCAAAATACCAAATTACAGCGAATTCCGTTTGAAAACGCGCTCAATATTGAACAATTGGGTGGTTCTGTTTTATGGGAGGCTACCGGGAAATGTGAACCTATGTTTATAATTTTTCGTAGAGAAATGTGGTACACTATAAGAACGCAAAGTGCCAAAGTGCCTTAAAATACTGAAATATGGGTACTACCCGGAAAAATTGATCTATATCAATAATTTTTAGTGGAGAATTTCGATATCCAAAAAGAACGCAATTTACAAAATTTCAGCGAATTCGTTTGAAAAACGCGCTCAAGAACCTCAAAATACCGAAAAATTGGGGGTATCCTTAACCTCGAACTTGGCCTACCAAAAGACTCTGTGCAAAATTTTGGCGATCTATCTCAATCCGTTTAGACGCTAGAGCGGTTATAACAGACAGACGGACATGACTATATATACTTTATTGGGCCGGAAACGGAAAAAAACAAAACTACTACCCATACTATGGTGGAGGGTACAGAAAAGACATGCTCTCGTTTGATCCTGCTGAAAAAGGCTCGATTGTTACATAGAAATTGTAGTGATTCAAGAAAAAGTAGTGTTCCAAAATGCAGACACTATGGCTGGAAAACTGTGGAAGGAACTTCAACATATGTACCGAATTTTAAACAGGAAAGTTACAGACACTACAATGTATATACATATGTATGTCAACGTTTATGAAAACCTAATTGCAGGCATGCAGGAGCGATGGTATTAAGAAAATATGCATGTTTCTTCAAAATATTAATTTTAACCAGTAAAGAAAGTAGTACATTGGGTATATTTAGAATATATTTAGACTTCGAATTTATGAAGGACTTTTGACATGAAATTGAATGAGATCTGTATTTTTATGTGAACCGACTAACATCAATCCATAAACATGCCTTTCTGCAATCTATGCTAAATTTCATTTCATTCGTGCAGATTTAGAGTCGTATGCGTAAAAATGGACACACGCTATTCGGTATTCAGCACTGTGAAAAATTTAATCTTAATCAGACAGACGCCCGTTATAAGCTCATTCTAGGTCCAATTTGATACGTTGTGTCAATTGGACAAACAGTAGGAGTTTGGTGCACCATTTACTTAAAATCGGAAGTATATATATGTGGGAGCTACATCTAAATCTGAACCGATTTCAACGAAACTTTTCAGAGAATAATTTCAGTACATTGTACAAAAATGTGTGCAATTCGGACAAACTTTGGGTCTTTAGTGCACAATTTAAATAAAATCGGAAGAAAACATATGTGGGAGCTATATCTAAATCTGAACCGATTTTCACGAAACTTCGCACACGTCATTCAACACTTAGTTCAGTACGCTATGGTCGTGCAAATCTAATGATTTTCAGGGACTTTGGTGCACAATTTACCTAAAATCGGGCGAAACTATATATGAGAGCTATATCTAAATCTGAACCAATTTTCACGAAACATAGCAAAAATCATTCTAGATGTAATTCAGTACGCAGTGCCAAAATTCGTGCAAATCGAATGACTTTCAGGGACTTTGGTGCACAATTTACCTAAAATCGGGCTAAACTATATATGAGACCTATATATAAATCTGAACCGATTTTCACTAAACTTAGCATACGTCATTCTAGACTTAATTCAGTACGCTGTGCCAAATTTCGTGCAAATCGAAGGATATATAGGGACTTTGGTGCACAATTTACATTAAATGGGACGAAGATATATATGGGAGCTATATCTAAATCTGAACCGATTTTCCCCTGGGCCAAATAATTGACTTATGCCAAATTGCATCCAATTCGGATCATAAATGCGACCTGTACTTTGTTTACAATTTAAGGACGGACGTACATAAATCGACTTAGAAAGTGATTCTATGCATATTCTCAAAATGAACCATGTGTCTATCTCGTTCCCTTTTGCCTGTTACAAACATATGCACAAAGACATAATACCCTACCACAATGTGGTGAAGGGTATAAAAAGGGCCGATATCGATTGATACCCTATGGGAACACAAAATACTAAATTACAGGCAATTCGGTTAAAAATCGCGCCAAAAATCCGCAAATACCAATTCAATTCCCAAAATCCTAGGTATAGTAATAATGTATGTGCAAATTCCGAGCTCCATCGTGATTTCATTATGGGGTCTCCGGTGGATATCTCTCTCAGGTGAATATTTTGAGGTGTTGCAAACAAAATGACAAATTTAATATATACTCCACCTTATGAGGCAGGTTATATAAAACGGGAATATCAAATAACAATCACTTAGGAATGCGTCTGTATCAACAGACTATCGAAAATGATCCGGTACCATTACTCGAAAATTGTATCGTAGACACTTTTCAATAATAAAATGTAAACAAGTGTCAACCTATGGTACATTTGGTTTGAATTACTGTCTAGTGTCGAGATGGAGCAAATTTGTTTCTTAAATCAATTTTTAAATATTGTAGTAGTTCGTGGGGGAGGTAGATTATATTAGTATACATTTTAAGGGTTACACTATTTAAGACTGGTTTATCAGTCATCTGATTTAATGAAGGTTGAGTAAAAATCTTCAAACCTTATACAGGCTTGCTTAACATATTAGGGTGTGCAAAGTTTGTTTCAAATCAGATACACCATTCGCATAATATTATTAAAAAATTATGTTGAGAAAAATATTGTCCCTTTTCTAGGCGAGGTACAAGAAGGTCATGGAACCGTACTCACGGCTCCAAATTGTCTGAATCTGATTTGGTCCAAACATGAAAAATAAAATGATCTTCTTTCGCATTTGTAAAAATGTAACTTATCCCACTCTGTATCTAACCGCATGCACATATATTTCAACTGCATAATCAGGAACTATCAAAGTATTCACCTATTAGTCATTCCCTTTAGTTTGTCACTGGAATTGGTTGGTTGGCGCAATGCAAATCCAGATGCCGACTGAATGATGTTGTTGTTGCTTCTGCAGCAGTTGCTGCAGTCTGTATTTTCTTCCAACCAAATGCCTGCCCACTTGAAATGTTAATGAATGTCACAAACAATTTTCGTTTCGTTTCTCTCAGATCAACACTTGTTTTGCCGCCGTCTCTCACACCATATTCCATATGGGCAGAAAAGTGTCGTCGTCGTTCCGTCTACCTTACAATATACCATTTCCATTTCAGTTCAATTTGTGCTAAATATTCAGCGAGCAGGATTGTCAACCTGATAAGATTGAAAGGAGAGTTGAACATAGAAATAAAAACATCAACGACAGAGTTGAGATGTCGGCGTAGACGAGGACAACGATGACGATGATAACAACAAGTCCTTAATTAAATTAATTTGATAAATTAAATACACATTTAAAAGCCAGGTATGGTGAGGTGAGTACCTAGGATATGTAGACTAGGCAGGTAAGTGAGTTCATTAAAAAATAATAAATTGAGGTTAGCATAATAATTTCCAAACATCAAATATGTATGTACCCATAGGTGTATCATCTACAGATATTAATTAAATGAGTATGTTGATGTTAATTGCTTGTAATGATTTTTAATAATTTTAATCTAATTAAAATATTTGGGTTGAGGCAAATACAAAATTCATTGACATCAATGTTCCATTTGGAGAAAATTTAACAATGGGAGCGAGAAAGGCAATATTGTAGAGATTACTAAATGATTCTCAAATCAAATAAATATATTTATAAAAATAATTTCGGAATATATAAAATATATTATAAAAAATAGAAAATCGGGTTTTCTTTTCGCTCCAGAGGCCGCAATTATGGCTCAAACACCGAATTTTTGCATGGAGAAGGGGATCGGGCCAAAGAATAAGCATGCCTGTTTTGATAAAGATCGGTCAATATTTATCGGGTCAAATTGACCCTAACTGCAGTGTGGAATATTTACCACTGAAGGACATAGACCCGAGAAGTTGATAGTATATCCAAGAGGAGTGGTTGATCTTTAAATTGATACCAATTATATTGTCGTAGGTACTCGGATGCGGGAGTTAAACTTAAATATTTACAGGTGCTTACGTAATCATATATTATTTAGTAAACTATTACCACGGAAATATAGCGCTGGTCGCTTTGAAATGTTCCATGAGGTTCCACTTATGGTCAAGGACAACGCCTAAATGTTAGATAATAATTTTTCGGATGAAGGGGACCGAAAACTTAATTATTTGTACTTTTCAAGTCGAAAGCCGGACATCACAACACAACCCACGGTGAAGAGAATCTGGACCAGTAATTAGATGGACTGTACTGATTATTAGAAACATTTGCTGACCTCTAGTCAGTCAAAAGTGTGCAAATATCGCAAAATATTGCCCAATCCCAGAATATAGAACCACAGAAAGTTAGATTTTCATGGAAGTTGTATAGGTTATCGTATGGTCGGCCCCGTCCGACTATACTGCTCCGCTCACTGGTTTAAATTATATTTTTTCAAAGGACTCTCAAGGCGTGGATTTTTATACCATTCACCACCTTGTGGTGCAGGGTATTGTGTCTTTGTGGATTTTTTGTAACATGCAAAAGGAAACGAGATAGACATATGGTTCCTTTTGAGAATATGCATAGAATAACTTTTTAAATCGATATATGCATGTCAGTCCGCCCGTCTGTCAGTCCAAGTTAAATTGTAAACAAAATACAGGTGGCATTTTTGATTCGAATTGGATGAAATTTGGCACAACTCATTTATTTGGTCCAATGACGAACCCTATTGAAGTTGGGAAAAATCAGTTCAGATTTGGATATAGCTTCTATATATATTTTCGTCCGATTTTATGTAAATGGTGCACCAAAGTCCTTATATATCCTTCGATTAGCACGAAATTTGGTACAGAGTACTGAATTAAGTCTAGAAAGATGTGCATTAAATTTCGTTAAAATCGGTTCAGATTTAGATATAGCTTCCATATATATTTTCGTCCGATTTTATGCAAATGGTGCACCAAAGTCCCTATATATTCTGCGATTTGCACAAAATTTGGCACATCATACTGAATGAATTAATTTGGCACAGCGTAATGAATTAAGTCTAGAAAGATGTGTATTAAATTTCGAGAAAATCGGTTCAAATTTAGATATAGCTTCCATATATATGTTCGTCCGATTTTAGGTAAATAGTACACCAAAGTCCCTATATATCCTTCGATTTGCACCAAATTTGGCACATCGTACTGAATTAAGTCTAGAAAGATGTGTGTATTAAATTTCGTGAAAATCGGTTCAGATTTGCATATAGCTCCCATATATATTTTCGTCCGATTTAATGTAAATGGTGCACTAAACTCCCTTAATATCTTTCGATTTGCACGAAATTTTGCACAGCGTAATGAATTAGGTCTAGAATGATGTGTGTTAAGTTTCGTGAAAATCAGTTCAGATTTAAATATAGCTCCGATATATTATCGTCCGATTTAAGGTAAATGATGTACCAAAGTCCCTTAATATTTTTCGGTTTGCACGAAATTTGGCACAGCGTAATGAATTAAGTCTAGAACGATGTGTGTCAAATTTCGTGAAAATCGGTTCAGGTTTAGATATAGCTCCCATATATATTTTCGTCCAATTTAATGTAAATGGTGCACCAAAGTCCCTTAATATCTTTCGATTTGCGCGAAATTTGGCATAGCGTAATGAATTAGGTATAGAATGATTTGTGTTAAGTTTCCTGAAAATCAGTTCAGATTTAGATATAGCTCCCATATATATTTTCGTCCAATTTAATGTAAATGGTGCACCAAAGATCCTGTATATCATTCGATTTGCTCGAAATTTTGCACAGCGTAATGAATTAGGTCTAAAATGATTTGTGTTAAGTTTCCTGAAAATCGGTTCAGATTTAAATATTGCTCCCATATATATTGTCCTCCGATTTAATTTAAATGGTGCACCAAAGTCCCGTAATGAATTAGGTCTAGAATTATGTGTGTTATGTTTCCTGAAATCGGTTCAGGTTTAGATATAGCTTCTATATCTGACCAAACGTCTGTTAGAATTCATCTGTTGAATATACCCAAAGTGTTCAAGGGTATCATATTGTCGGGCCCGT
>NW_026883524.1:0-47455 GCF_032173495.1 Musca vetustissima
ACAACACTAATAGGTAGTAGGTTGAGCATGATATTTAAGAATAATGTATGTTGGAGCTTGGGCCTAAATAGAAATGTTTCCTCATACATGTGTGTTGCCTTCAATATCCCGTTATGGTATATTATAGCTACGACAATGGGAATGGATATATATTAAATAACACCACATGAGAAAATACCAAACAATGGTTTTCATTATCCAAAATAAAACATTACAGCCACTATGGTTGAAACACTGGAACAAAATGTCCAAAATGTCGAATATTTTGAGTACCGTTATATGGGAGCTACCTCAAAGAGTGGACCAATGTAGATAATTTTAGTGCGATTCAAACCAAATGCCAAATTACAGCCTATTAGATTTAAAAACGTGTCCAAATCCCCCACAGTATCTAAAAATGTGGGGTATTTTAGATGGGGGATATTTGTAAGCTTGGGCGAATATAAAATTACACCCAAATAATGAATATTAAGGGATACCGTTATATGGGAGCTATCCGAATACTTGGGTCAATATTGATATTATTAATTAGAGAGATTTTCTGCTCAATAAGTATAACTTATATTAAATTAGAAGCAATTCTGTTGAACATTTTCAATATCAGATATCTTATAAGTAATAGAAATGTATTTGTATACTCATTCATGATATTTTCTACACTAATTTCTTAAAATTCTTGTATATCACAATATAATAATTTTGCCAGTGTAAAATCACTTTTGTTCACTGTGCTAGTCTCTGACCTATTTTTGGTTTTACAGAAAGTACTTCTACACTGTAAAAGAATCTGTCTTACTTTACAAAACTCTCAAACACAGATTCCTTTAATCCTTTGAGCCATGAATTTCTTTCCCCAAGCATAGAACAATTTTCTGTTCACAGATTTAATGCAACTATCCTAAATAGGATATGCAAAAATTTGGCATACCTACATCCTTGTATTCGGGAGATACAGTACATTCTTTTGGAAAAATAAAAGTACAATATCAAGAAAACCAAATGCAAAATCGACGAAAAAACATTTTAAATTATTCTCTATATTCTTTTTTACAAAAATCAAAAATAAGTCTGATGACAGAATTCGTACAATTCCAATACGAAGCGATTAAAATCAAATTGCAATATTTTGCGTTTTTCTCTGTTGTTGTGATATCATAACAACAGAACGAAAAATGTTATGCTTTTTTATCTTCACCCGTTTCTCCGTTTCGTTTTAATAGTTCGGTTGTTTAATTGCATTGCATCTTGATATTACCTAAAGTTCATTGTTCATAATATGCTTAGCTCCTATCCTCTTTTCCTCTTAAACATTCCGATTGTCAACAAAATTCCGTAAATTTGTTCCTGCCTCGTCCCTATTCACTCCTTATCATAGTTGCATAAGATTGCGAAATTCATTATGCTCCGTATCATAATTCTCCCCAATAGTTCTTATCATCAAAAATCATACAACACCATTCGTCTGTCTTTTAATTCCGCTGACCATGTTTATCGATGCAACTGATACATGCATGTTGTTGTTGTTATTCCCAATAGTCCCTATAGTTTGTTTCCCATATCTGTTCCCCTTTCCCCTTGTAAACATTTCGGTAAGCTCCGCGCATGCCCACATAGTTTCCATTCACAATATTCTAAAACCGAACGGAAACACACACGGACACACACATTGACATACTCAAGGTCAAGAGCGCACCCACACACGTTGACCAAATAGGATTTTATAAAATTTAAATGCTGACCTATGTAAAATGTTCAACATGCTGACGAACAAAAGATAATTGATATTCTCACATACCAATTTTGCGAACTTAAGAAAAAGAACCATAAATAGAAAATCAAAAATCCATAAACATGCTGAGTAATTTAGAATAAGAGACACAATTCACGCTTTCAGTCTACCCAATTTAAATAAATAACTAATCGATCAGAGCGACATCCATATTCATATTTTAAAAAAAGAGCAAAATATTAATTCATTTCATCACAATTGGTCTGTTCCAGTACTTTTTTAATAGTAAATCTAGTAAAAGGGAAACATTTCAAAATAATTTGAAAAATTCGGGAACGCAAATCTATTAAATGTGCCAGAATTAGATGGCAATACTTCAAAATCAACATAACCACCAATCAGAAGTAGGCATTCCTGCTTACCAAAAAGGGTAAAATGGCCGAGTGATACTCGGCCAAATTTCTCGAGTAAAAAGTTTACAAAGAGAATGCCATATTGTTTTGTGCTCTCTTAAATTTGATTCGAGTAAAAAGTTTACAAAGAGAACGCCATATTGTTTTGTGCTCTCTTAAATTTGATTCAATGTTTTACCAGTTTTTGAGGGATGAGCAACAGTTTTCGAGTAAAAAGTTGGAAAACATGTAAAATGAGTAGATTCTTTTAGGTTCTGGAACGGAACTAATGTTCAATAAACTTGAACATATACCTCCATTTTGAAATTGTTCCCTTCCATAGCATACTTTTAGGAGTTTGCTTTAAAGCTAACCAGATTAAATAAACTTAAAAACAAGTCTTTTATCAAATCTACAGGGCAGCATCAATAATTCACCAAACCACAATTTAAATAAAAGAAGCAAAAGGTTTTGAATCACCCAATCTTTCAAAGCGACATCTTTACCTTAAAGATCACAGGGAGACACATACAACTCACCACCAAAAGGATTAAAGAACCAAAAGGTTTTGAATCACCCAATCTTTCAAAGCGACATCTATACTTTAAAGATCACAGGGTGACACATACAACTCATCACCAAAAGGAGTGTGTCTATGCTACAAACACGACAGATCACAGTGTTGCACATACAACTCACCTCCAAAAGGATTGGGTCTATGCTACAAACACGACATTGATCAGGGTTGCACACACAACTCACCACCTAAAAGTTTATGTCTATGCTACATACACGACAGGCCATCTACTGACAAAGATCTAATTCACCACTATTTTGGTCAAATACACAGGGTAACATTTGCAATTCACCACTTCGTGATTCGTGTCTACGATACACACACAGGGCGACATCTACACTTCACCACGAATAGTTTGTGTCTTTGCTACTTCACCACGAATGGTTTGTGTCATTGCTATGTAATTTGATACGATATTCTTTGAACCCCCATATTTCCTCTACTGTAGAAATCTCGTTATGGTCCATTTTTTTGTTTTTTCCCTATATTTAGGCCCGGCCGAACTTAACTCTTTTTCACTTGTTTTTCTTTAAATATACGAAAAAAATAAACATCCAAACAAACCTGGTCGTCTTACAATACGCGGCTTGTAATTGTTGTAAACGATAATCGCTTCAAACCCATTCGAGATTAAAATAAAACAAAGAGAAAAAAATAAAACTATTGAGAACAGTGAAAAAAGTGCCTACGTTGTTTTTTAACATTTCATAAATATACAAACAAAATAGCTTAACAGTGTTTTAATAGCAAAAATATTGAAATGCAAAATAAGAAAGGAAAAAACAATAACAAATATACAGGCACGCAATGAAACACACAACTGCATTAAAAGCATTAACAAGTATTGTTGTTGTTAATGTTCGATCGCAGTCTCATTGTTCCACTTCAAAACCTTGTATACTCACGAATAGCGTTATTAAAGTTGAGTGATATATTTTTGAAAAATATTTTTTTAAAAAAAATAAAATTGGAGGACCCCACGGTCAACTATAACAACGATGAGCTGGCTGATCCCGACCACAGAGGCAATAAACCGATTGACGTAGAACTGGGGGCCGACACGTGCTCAGCCACAGGCGTTGGTGACGTTTTGGCATACCGCACGAAGCTGGGATACGTGTTCGCTGGACCCATTAAAAATATGAGCCGGACCTAAGTATAATATTTTTTTTTTATTTTAATTACACTTGTTACGCGGGGCCCGTAAATGTTTAGAAACATAATAAAAGAAACAGCACACAGCTGTCGTCCGAATTTTTATCGGCGAACAAATTTTTACATCCGGCATTGGAGTACCGTCACAAAAAGACTAAAGCTGGTGGTCATTTTTTTGCCGGCGGCTATAGAAACATGTGCGGCATTGTGAAAATACACACATAAACAATGTAATTTTCGCACACCAACACACATATGTTTATATAGCCATCGGTAAATTCCAATGTTGGATTCCAGTAAATAGGCATTGTTACAGCTCAAACTGGTTTGCTGTGACAATAAAAATTTGGTAAGGGTGAGTTTCGTTTCGGTCTTTTAATTGATCCTAAATATATATTATCCTAAGTTAACCTAAATTGAATCACTTAAAACATGAATTTCTGCAACAACAACGAATTTAAAACTTATACCTAAACTTATTCTAATTAAAATTGAATTAAAACCTAAAAACAAATGCTGTAAAACTTCTACCTAAAATTTTTGTTAGCTAAAATCGAAATGAAATATAAAAACAAACCAAAATTGAAGTGAAATACAATATTAAACCTAGAATAAATTATCTAAACCTAAAATAAGTTAACCTATTGTACAGAAAAATTCTATGTTCTGAAAAAAATATCTAAAAGCTAACAAAAATTGAATAATAAAAACTACTATGAAACTAAATTAAATACGAAACAGAAAAATTAGAAGACTTGAAGCACTTTCACATCACTAGTTGTGATCAGTATTTACTACAGATTTATGCACAGATAGAAGAACGTGGACTTTGTATTTGATTTTCAGCTACTTTTTTACTCAGCGTGGGTTGGAAAACCCTCTTTCAGCTGATGCTGTGGTTACTGGTATTACTATTAAAATTTGTAACAATATTTTTATACCCTCCAACATAGTTGTAACTCATCGAAATAATCATTTCCGACCCTATAAAGTATATATATTCTTGATCAGCGTAAAACTATATTACGATATAGCCATGTCCGTCTGCCTGTTGTCACTCTAGCGTCTAAACGCATTGAGATAGTGTGACTACTTTGTATTAGATATACTTGGTAGTACAATTAAAAGGGGGAAAATGTAGAAGGCTTTGAATTTGTATGTCAAGGAAATGTTTGAGGAAAATTGAAAAATTTTCTTCTGGGATTCGATTTTTGGTTTTCGGGCTGGAAAGAAGTAAATTTCGAGAAAAAAACTAATTTTTTTTTTCTGAAAAAAAAGAAAAAACGAGAAGGCAAAAATATAATACAGCGAAAACTTTCACATTGCAAATTGCTATTAAATTAATTTGGATATCGGATAATGTGGATTTAAAAGGATTTTAATTTTGCATATATTCTCAACTGCTATAAAAATCGAGAGCAGCCCTTAATCCCGGATTATTATTGAATCATTAATTGAACCATCAATTTTTAAGATATTGGAATATTACGGAATTCTTTCCTTGCCAAATTTTATAATAAGAGACCAATTACCATTCGCTGATGGAAATGGACATGAATTTTAATAAATAACGGCGCATTGGTTGGAAATCAAGCATATAAAAAAATATATCGCAATATCATGGATCATACGAAATGGAACAAATCTTAAATTCATCTTATTCTACCCTATTCATATTCATAATAATCGCAATAATCACAATTTAATTAATTATATTAGGATAATTTTTATTGAAACAGCAGATCAACAAGCGCTTGTCGATGCAGCTTCAAATTTGAAATATTATGTAAGTAGTTTATACATTTTTTTTACATTTATAAATCTTTCAAAAATATTTTATCGAACGCAATACATCGCGATTTAAAATAAGATTTTTAATTTATAAGTTTTTTTTTTAAAAAAGGAGAGTAAAAATCTTGGAATTGCATAATTTATGTTTACTTTATTCTTGTTTTATCTTACCTATAATATCATCTTAATATCGTTTTTATTTAACTTAAATACATGCTATGGAAATTTATTACAAGAATGATGGAGATTTATTCAAAGTAAATTTTTAAATTTATTCCACGAAATTGATGATTGGGTATAGTTAGAATGTTTATTGGGCTGACAAAGTTTAAGTCGGCATGGTAGGGAGGGAAAACCGACGAATCTCAAACACCTAAGGTTCAAAGATCATCCTTCATACTAACTTTGACCATCGCGAATATAGATATTAAAATTTAGCTACCAATAAAACTGAAATATTCATTCAACAGGTTGAGGCTTCTGACAAGAACACCCCCCAAGCCCTGAGCACGGTCGGAAACAATGGTAGCAACAATCAGAAGAAATAGAGTCTGGTGAGGATCGTTACATAATTTTAATGGCGCCCAACGTGGGGCATGGCAGATGAATTCACCAAAAGCAGTTCAAATTAAAACGGAATTTTGATTCTCGTAACCGCAGCGAGAAATTCAATGATTTAAATCATCTGATATTGCCCTATATTAGTGAAGGTTAAAAGTTTAGATATTTTATGAATATTTATTATAGGATATGGACTTGTGGTTCAGAAATTTAGTTCACAACCATTACCAAGCCTAAAATGAATATTGACGCTATAGAGTCATCAAAGGATAACGTTTGAGATTTTAAGACTCGGAATTAATTTAATCGAGATTTATACTCATGTTACTTTGATTGATATATTTTTTTTGGGAATTGTGGGAGAAAAATTTTTAGTTTGGGTTTCGTTGTTTTGTAAGGATATTGCAAGCTGTAACAAGGTTTGGCTACTAACCGACAAAACATCGACTTCTCTATTTAAAAATATTATAACAAAATTGGTATGAAGGATAATTTTAATTTGCGGTTTAAAACATTTTAATTGTACCTATCTTCAAAAGTAGTGGAAAAAAAAAAAAAAAACTTTATCTTTAATAGTAATTTGCAAACATTTTAAGAATCGATTATTGAATTCTTGTATATAATTAGAAACAACCTATATTAGTTAAACATGCCGTTAACCAGAAGTCGAGAAAATTTAAATTTGTTGGGAGTAGAAGAACCTGCAAACTGCAGCTTTACAATTGATATGGATCAATCTAATTCAGGAAATACCAGGAGAATAACAAGATCTCAAACTCGTAATAATAACGTAGGAAGGGATACAATAAATGTTGAAAACAACAACGTTCAACCACAATGTGATGAAAATCGGATACGATTAATGATTAGTGAGTCCGTTAGTAGTTTGAGAGAAGATATTATTAGCATAGTATCAGGGGAAGTCCGAACCATTGTACAGAATATGAGAAGTACTACAATTGATAATCCTCGTTCAGCACAAGATGAAAGAGAGCGAGGAACACATAATATTCCCAGATTATCATCCGGTGAACCTCCAGCCTCCCGATCAATGGATACCTTAAGTACAGAGAAGGTCTTGAATATCATTCGAAATTGGAGAATTAAGTTCACAGGGCACTCCGACGATATGAACGTTGAAGAATTCATATATCGCGTAAGCATTCTAACAACCAATAACTTACAGGGGGATTTTCAACTTTTATGTAAGCATGCTCATAGTTTGTTCGAGGGAAAAGCTCTGGAATGGTTTTGGAGATACCATAGACAAACCGAGGATCTCAGTTGGCAATCTCTGACTGACGCATTGAAGAATCAATACAAAGACGAATATAATGATTGTGATATTTTGGAAGATATTAGAAGACGTAAACAAAAGTGTAACGAACCAATAGACGAGTATTTAGAGGCAATCGCGAGATTGTCAAGTAGAATGAAGCGGCATATACAAGATAATGATTTGTGTGAAACAATTATGAGAAATCTAAGGCCGGAAATTAGACATGAACTGTTACACTTGAATATATCAAGTCTTTCACAACTTAGAAAGGAAGTCCGTAAGCATGAAAAGTTTGTGAGGGAGATGAGTCTTAGGGAACCAAAATTAGGTAAGGTCAGAGTATCAGAAATTAAGGAGATGGATTCTGAAGAAGCAGAAGAAGATCCTAACATAAATGAAGCATGTGCTCTTAGGGTTGTGAAATGCTGGAACTGTGATAAGATAGGTCACACTTTCATGGACTGTATGGAACCAAGAAGGATTTTTTGTTATGGATGTGGCTTGGTTGATAATTACAAGCCGACTTGTCCCAAATGTACTATCAAGGCTCAGGGAAACGGCAAGTCGGATGTCCGTCGAAAGACGATCGGACATCCGGATCGGAGCAATATGAATTAGACATCACTAAAAATATGGACAATTATATTTCACCTATACTACCTTTACATGAACGACTTGAACAGTATAGAAAAACGAGAGAGAAAGAAAGTGCGATGCGTAGTGGTAGGAAAATGAGATCGGCCAAGAGAATTAACGAGTATTATAGAAGGTTTAGGAAATATAAAAATTATACTATTTCTTCCATAGTTAACGTGGTATCTGATAACAGACCCTATATCAAAATTAACATTGCAGAGACATTTTATTTTGCATTACTTGATAGCGGAGCAACTAAAAGTGTGATAGGGGGACATTTAGCCGAAAAGTTACAAGCACGACATGATTTTAAGAAATGTATGGGAAATGTTAAAACAGCAGATGGTCAGAAACAAGCAGTTTTGGGATCAATAGAATTAGTAGTCGAATTTAAAAACGCATCTGTTCCTTTTGAATTTTTAGTAGTACCTTCGATATGTCAAGATGTCATTTGTGGATATGATTTTTGGCAAGCTTTTGGGTTAGAAATTTCTTTTCCATGTATCGATACTATAGACACAGTTAGGCCAGAACCGGATAAAATTGATTTAACAAACGATGAGAGACGTAGATTAAATGCCGTTATTGATATTTTCCCAAATTCAGAGGTAGAAGGATTAGGTTGTACCAATCTTATTGAACACCATATTGACACCGGAAATGCGAAGCCTATAAAGCAAAGATATTACCCGATATCACCTGCTATAGAGAAACAGCTAGCAAAAGAATTAGACCGAATGTTATCTCTCGGGGTAATTGAAGAAGCACCCAGCTCACCATGGTCTTCTCCGACAGTGGTAGTTATTAAGCCCGGAAAAGTACGCATGTGTTTAGATAGTCGACGATTGAATTCGGTCACAGAGAAGGACGCATACCCAATACCTAATATTGATGGTATCCTATCGAGGCTTCCTCCTGTTCACTGCATATCAAAGATTGATTTAAAAGACGCCTTCTGGCAGATTAAACTGAGTCAGGATTCGAAACCGAAGACAGCTTTTACGGTACCGAATAGGCCATTGTATCAATTTACTAGAATGCCTTTTGGCCTATGTAATGCTCCTCAATCTTTATGCCGACTAATGGATATAGTAATACCATATAATTTGAAAACACATGTATTCGTTTACTTAGATGATTTATTGGTGGTGTCCCAAAATTTTGAAGAACATTTAGCACATTTGGTAGAAGTGGCAACTCAGTTGCGAAAGGCAGGTTTGACGATAAATGTCAGCAAAAGTTGCTTTGCTTTGAACAAAGTTAAGTATTTAGGATATGTAGTTGGAAACGGTACGTTACAGGTAGATATAGATAAAATCAGAGCCATCAGAGAGTTGCCGATACCAAAATCAATTAAACAAGTTCGGCGGTTTTTAGGAATGACCGGGTGGTATAGACGATTTATCAAAGATTACTCAGCTATTGCTTTTCCTTTGACAGAACTTTTTACGAAGAAAAAGATGTTTGCGTGGAATGAGGATGCACAGCGTGCATTTGAATTATTGAAAGATAAATTGACATCAGCCCCGGTGTTAGTTAACCCGAACTATGATAAACCTTTTATTTTGCAATGTGATGCTAGTACGTATGGTGTAGGTGCAGTGTTAGCTCAGGAAGATGTGGATGGTAACGAAAGACCAATAGCGTATATGTCGCATAAACTTAATAAAAGTCAGCGTAATTATACCATTACAGAATTAGAGTGCTTAGCCGTTGTGATGGCTATTGCTAAGTACAGGTGCTATATTGAAGGTCAGGAGTTTAAGGTGGTTACGGATCACGCAAGTTTGAAATGGCTCATGAGTCAAAAGGATTTATCAGGTCGGTTAGCGAGATGGTCAATAAAACTCCAAGGTTTTAATTTTAAAATAGAACATAGAAGAGGAAGAGATAATGTTGTTCCTGATACTTTGTCAAGAGTATATGAGGGGGAAGCTGCTGTCGAAGTGATAGATATAGAAAATCTGCCATTGATTGACCTGAATTCAGACGCTTTCGAGAGTGCAGAATACCGCAAATTGCGAGAAGAATATACTCGATCCAAGATGCCAGATTTTAAGGTATTGGACAAATTTATATATAGACGAACTTGTTTTGCATCTGGGGATGAAGATAAATCCGATGCATGGAAACTTTTAGTACCAGAGGAATTGAGAATGAAAATAATTTTTACCTGTCACGATATACCAAATGCTTCTCATGGCGGAATAGGAAGAACATTGGAACGTATCAGGAGGTATTTTTATTGGCCCGGATTAGTAAAGGATGTAAAAAATTACGTTCAAAATTGTGAATTATGCAAGACATCGAAGACGCCAACAAAAATTTTAAGACCTCCCTTGGGACAGATGATAAAGTCCGAACGACCATTTCAAAGATTTTACATTGATCTGATCGGACCTTTGCCGCGAACAAAATCTGGCAACATAGGAATTTTAATTATTGTGGATCATTTCTCCAAATTTACATTTTTGAAACCTTTGAAAAAGTTTGTAACGAAGCCAATAACGGATTATTTACTATCAGAGATATTTTATTGTTTTGGAGTTCCTGAGGTCATAGTTACCGATAATGGCTCACAATTTCGGAGTAAGGATTTTGTAAAGTTTTTGCAACGTTTTGGAGTGAAACATTTATTAACCGCAGTATATAGTCCTCAAGCAAACGCCAGTGAGCGAGTAAATCGTGTCATAAATGAAGCACTACGCTCATATGTAAGAGAGGATCAACGCGAATGGGATCAGTATGTAGGTAGCGTAAATTGTGCACTGAGAAATAGCCATCATCAAAGTGTTGGAAGGACTCCTTATGAAATAGTATTTGGGCAAACTATGATAACTCATGGTCAGGATTATGGTATGTTAAGACGTCTAAACTTATTATCAGAAACAGACGTAAACATAAAAAGACAGGACGAATTTTCATTGATTAGAGATTCAATTCATGAACATATGAAAAGGGCTTACAAAAAGAATGAAAAGACGTACAATTTACGGTCTCGGAGCAAACAGTATGAAGTAGGTCAGGAAGTCGTAAGGCGTAATTTTGTTCAAAGTTCGAAGATAAATAATTTTAATTCCAAACTAGCACCTGTGGGGAAGATTGCAAAGGTTATACGTAAAGTTGGGAATGTATCTTACGAACTGCAAGATTTAGATACCGGTAATAAGGGGATATATCATGCAAAAGATATATGGACATAATATTTATATAGTGTTTTCTTTGTTTTTTTTTTTAGAAGAAGGGATGTAAATTTGTGACTACTTTGTATGAGATATACTTGGTAGTACAATTAAAAGGGGGAAAATGTAGAAGGCTTTGAATCTGTATGTCAAGGAAATGTTTGAGGAAAATTGAAAAATTTTCTTCTGGGATTCGATTTTATGGTTTTCGGGCTGGAAAGAAGTAAATTTCGAGAAAAAACTATTTTTTTCTGAAAATAAGAAAAAACGAGAAGCCAAATTGCAAATTGCTATTAAATTTTAATTTGGATATCGGAAAATGCGGATTTAAAAGGATTTTAATTTTGCATATATTCTCAACTGCTATAAAAATCGAGAGCAGCCCTTAATCCCAGATTATTATTGAATCATTAATTGAACCATCAATTTTTAAGATATTGGAATATTACGGAATTCTTTCCTTGCCAAATTTTTTAATAAGAGACCAATTACCATTCGCTGATGGAAATGGACATGAATTTTAATAAATAACGGCGCTTTGGTTGGAAATCAAGCATAAAAAAATAACGCAATATCATGGATCATACGAAATGGAACAAATCTTAAATCCATCTTATTCTACCCTATTCATATTCATAATAATCGCAATAATCACAATTTAATTAATTATATTAGGATAATTTTTATTTAAACAGCAGATCAACAAGCGCTTGTCGATGCAGCTTCAAATTTGAAATATTATGTAAGAAGTTTATACATTTTTTTTACATTTATAAATCTTTCAAAAATATTTTATCGAACGCAATTCATCGCGATTTAAAATAAGATTTTTAATTTATATGTTTTTTTTTTTAAAAAAAGAGAGGAAAAATCTTGGAATTGCATAATTTATGTTTACCTTATTCTAGTTTTATCTTACCTATAATATCATCTTTAATATCGTTTTTATTTAACTTAAATCCATGTTATGGAAATTTATTGGAAGAATAATGGAGATTTAATCTAAGTAAATTTTAAAATAAATTCCACGAAATTGATGATTGGGTATAGTTAGAATGTTTACTGGGCTGACAAAGTTTAAGTCGTATTGGTAGGGAGGGAAAACCGACGAATCTCAAACAACTAAGATTCAAAGATCATCCTTCAACTAACTGTGACAATCGCGAATATATATAGATGTTAAAATTAAGCTACCAATTAAACTTAAATATTCATGTAACTGGTTGAGGCTTATTTCTTCTGACAAGAACACCCCCCAAGCCCTGAGCACGGTCGGAATCAATGGTAGCAACAATCAGAAGAAATAGAGCCTGGTGAGGATCGTTACAGTAAGGGTACCCCCCAATTTTCGGTATTTTGGGGGTTTGAGCGCGTTTTTCAACCAGACTCGCTGGAATTTTATACATTGGGTTCTTATTGGGTACCAAATATCTCCACTAAAAATTATAAATATCGGTCCGATATTTCTGATACCCCCATATAACGGTACCTCCTAATTTTCTGTATTATTGAGGTTTTGATTGATTTTTTCGCCGAATTGATTGTAATTTGATATTCTGAATTCACAATAGGTACCAAATCTCTCCACAAAAAATTATGAATATAGGTATTATGTATAGGTATTTTTTCGGATAACCCCCATATAAGGGTACCCCCAATTTTCGGTATTTTGGAGTTCTTGAGTGCGTTTTTCAACCGAATTTGCTGCAATTTGGTATTTTGTATTCGTATATGGTAACAAATCTCCCCACCAAAAATGATTAATATTCGCTCCCTTTTTGGGGCAGTCCCCATATCACCCGCTTTGTGTCTTTGTGCATATGTTTGTAAGAGGTAAAAGGAAACGAGACAGACCCATATTTCCTTTTGAGGATATGCATAGAATCATTTCTGAGTCGATTTATACATGTCTGTCCGTCCGTCTGTCCATTTGTTGGTGTTAAACTTTAAACAAAGTACAGGTCGCATTTATAATCCGATTTGGATGAAATTTGGTACAGCTCATTTGTCTAGACCAAGGACGAACCCCATTGAAATTGGGAAAAATCGGTTCAGATTTAGATATAGCTCCCATATATATTTTCGTCCGATTTAAGGTAAATTTTGCACCAAAGTCCCTATATATACTTGGCACAACGTACAAAATTGAGCATAGAATAACGTAGTTGCGTTTTCGTGAAGTACAGACATAGCCCAACGGATAACCTATTGCTATTTATTCGATTTACATACTTTTGTCCCATTGTAACAAACGAATGACATGTTTATGGATAGGTCTATGTCGTTTCATATTTAGATAAATATCACATATTTGATTTCATAAAATTTCATTATAATAGTCCTGTTTAATATACGCATAGTGGTGAAGGGTATCATATAGTCGGCCCCGTATGACTTTACTACTTTCCTTACTGGTTTATATTGAAATAGTTATCCGATTTGTTCCGTGCATTTAGGCCTAGGCCTAGCCCCTGTGTTGGACGTACCAGAAGGAGTGGATCGATATTCCCCATATTTGAACTTGAACTAAGTTTGGAAGAAATCAAAATTTACTAAAACGGATTTGGTCCAACGAAACATGGGGTCTAGAATCAATATTTCGATGAGTCACATTTTCACTGTATCAAAGCTGAAATTTGTATTTGGTGTACATTATGATTTACATAATCGGTTTATAAAAATGTGCGTATAGGTCCACTTTTTGTTAGGGAACATAACAAAAAGTGGACATTTTCGTGTCATACATACATACATTTTCATACATTTTCGTGTGGACATACCCTGGTGGAGGGTATCCAAAATTCAGCCCGGCAAAACTTAACGCTTTTTCACTTGTTTATATTGAAATAGTTATCCGATTTTTTCCGCGCATTTAGGCCTAGGCCTAGCCGCTGTGTTGGACGTACCAGAAGAAATGGACGGATATTCCCCATCTTCGTTCAATCAAAATTTTCTGAAACGAACTTGGTCCAAAGAAACATGGGTTCTAGAACCAATATTTCGATGAGGCACATTTTCGCTGTATCAAAGTTTATACACCCCTATTAGCCATACGCTGAAATTTGTATTTGGTGTACATTATGATTTACATAATCAGTTTATAAAAATGTGGGTATAGGTCCACGTTTTGTTATGTGCCCTATATTTTCATTTCAAGTATATCTATGGTGGAGGGTATCTGTATGGTCTGGTACCATACTTATGAAAGCCACTGTATGTTGTTTTGCAAAATAGGCTAGCGGTACTTAATATTTACAATAAATATGTACACATATACATACATTCGCAACCGCTAGCCAAAATCCGTTGCTGCCTTCCAATAACATTGGAAAACATAAGTAGGCTTTAAAAAGCATAGCGGGCAGCAAAGGAGTTAGTTCTCGTTCGGCATTACATGCAACAGCATTCCCCCCGTGATCGTGACACAAATACAAAACAAAGTGATACAAATACAAAACAAAGTTTACAAACATACAAATTTTGAATTTCATCTAAAACAAAAATAACACTGAAACGAATACACTATATTTTGTAATGAACATACATACATACAAGAATTACAATCATACAGAAAACAACACTTTTATTAAAACATTTTGAATTACAAAACACAAAATACAAAAATTGTGAATTTAAATTAAACATAAACAACATTAAACAAAACAATTGTACAAACGCATAAATTACAAAAATTGGAAAGTTACACAAAAGAATTAAACATAAATATAAAAAATTGTTAAATACGGAAAATTGTATATATACACAAGTTACAAAATCAAATTTAAAGTACACACAACACATATACATATACTGAACACAAAGAGAATTACACATAAAAAGAATTACACATACATGAAATGAAAAAAATATAAAATTGTGCACCAAATGAATAAACATAATTTTGCACATCCATAAAACAAAAAACAAAATACAGAAATTTGTACATATACGCCAATTACAACCACAAAATTACAACATAAGTGAATTACAATAAAACTACAAAAACACAAAAAAAACAAATCTTATACATAACGAAAGGAAAAACTAGAAAACGGTTTGTACACTAAACATTGGTCCATGCGAGCCAGATAGTGTTTTTTAAATAAATAAAAAAATTCTGAGAAAAAAATAAAAATCAAAATAATAGAATTAATCAAAAGTGGAACTGGTGCTCACAGTTCATTTCAGTGAACCAGTATGAAGTGAACCAGCGACAATAAAAGAATCAGTGATAGTGAATAAAAATTGAACGTCACAAAACAAAAAAAAAAAAACAGTGATAGAACAAAAAAAAACAGTGACATAACAGCAAGCAGTGGTAAAAAAATAAATAAATTACAAATAACAAAATACAAATACCAAAAAGTGAACATAAATAACAAAACTGAAATTACAAAAAATATATAAATTGAAGTGGACAACAACAGTGAGTGGCATTCCAGTTCAAAAACAACAACAAAGGCGCCAAACAAACGAAGAAGAAGAACGCAGAAGTTGGAGCGGCAAAGATCCAAAAACAACACACAGGGTAACTACACACACACATTTCCAGTACTAAAGAGAGAGGATCAAAGTGAGTACCCATGAAATTTGTTGGGGCGAATTCAGGCATGCAGGGTTCGGAATCATTTGGCACCGACCTGTAATGCCCCTGATAAAGCACCTGTGAATAATTTGACACTTTTGGACAAAATTACCCAAAATCACACATATTGAATCGAGGCCTGACGTTGACCCTCCCTGCAGCCAAAATAACTAGTATGTAGGTAGAAATATACTAGTTGCTTTTTGCTTCAAACTAGTAACATATCTGTCCTTTTTCCATATAACGAACTGTCGATTTTAACATGGGGTTGTCATATACGCCTAACTAGTTCATTTGTATACAATTAAATTACTAGATCCTATACTAGTTAAATACGTACTAGTTGTTATGTAGTACTGTAAACTACTGTATTTGGACTAGTTTTATGTGAACTAGTGCACACTCTAGTATTCTTCATGGTAGTTTTATACTACTCACATCTTTTCTAGTTGTATATCAATCCATCATTACCAGATTCGCACTAGTTGGTTGTGAATAATTAAATACTAGTTAATTTTATCGTTTTTTATTTTAGTTTTAAAAAAGTAATATAATTTCTTTTTAAAAAATTAAATTAAAAATCCATATCCACGTTTGATGTATGTAAAAAAAAAAAATAATTCACTCAAAAATTAATACCAAAATTTAATTCACATCAATATTTCTGTTGACTCCAGCTCGATCTTTTTATTTTCAGAATTCTTTCTGAATTGCTTCTTTTTGCATAACTCCATTGCCTGGCGTAGTAGCTGTTCCGCATTTTTTCCCCCTAGGGATGGTAGAGTTTCTATGGAGTCTGGAAAATTTTAATAAATTCTTTAATTATACAAATTTGACGTTAAAATATTCAACTTACCAATTAAAGCTTTGTAGAAATTTTTATATTTCCTTAAAGAGCGTTTTCCATGAGTACCGTCTACAATAAAATCCATTATGACTTTAGAATCTAGTATATTCTCTATATTTTTTCCGACACAGTTTCGCCACAGCTTGCTCATTGTAGAGACCTAAATGTGAATGATTAAATTACTATGTTATAAAAATTAAGAAAATATTTACTTTATTCCTAATTCATTTTCGATATATTACTATACAAATAATAAACACATTTTTGTACTTACGTAAATATCTCGGTTGTCACAAGTGATTTTTTCCTCCATGTTTTGCAACATGTTTTCAGACGATATTGGAAAGTCATTTGTAGCGGTTCTGATTGACGTTTCTTGTCGAACTAATTTTGTTGTGACTACCTGACATAATAGCCTCACTGTTTTGTTGGACAGTTTTAACTAAGTCGTTGATGGTTTCTGAAAGTCGGCAATTTTAAACCAAATTAGTACAGTAAAATTGAAAATATTATTTAATTAAAAAACATAGTTCAAACAGCGATAAAAGTAGTGAATCGGCGATATCCCAATATTTGTATACTGTGTAGTAACACTCTTAATATTTTTTTCTTACCTTGTAAATTATCCATTTTTCTGGAAAGTTTTTTGCAATTTTTGCATGAGTTGTTTTCAGTACCTGAAATGAAAGAAAATACATACGAATTTATAATATATTTCATAACTGGTTTATTATGTATACCTACATGATTTGCTTTCACTTAGGGGCATCTTTATAATTTGAGAATCCATCTTTAAAAAAAAATGTTTCATAAAATACATAAAGATTATTAATATAATTAAAAATACAGACGAAAAGTGAGGACCGAATAAAACAAACGAAAAAATGTAATTTATGCTTCTAAAGACAACTATGCAAAATTGGTAGTAAGATAACATTATCATTGTGAGGAATACACATAAATTTGAAATTTATTTCTAGAATTGAGAATTTCTCTACATCACCTAAAGAAGATACATCGGCGCAGCAAATACCAATATTCATGGAATCCATTGGCTCCTTAAAATAACTTATTATATTTGTTAATCGTTTACCTATGACTAACTTTTCTTCGCCTTCTTCTTCAAAACTTTGAATTTCAATTGGAATATATGGTTTAATGCAACAGAAATTGTCTGGTTTCTTTGATGTATAAAGACATTTATTGAAGTAGTAACAAACCCCTTTATTCTTCATAGTTCTGAAACCTTGACTTGGGATATCGATAAAATAACTTTCGTATTGAACTCTTTTACTTTCCCATTGTTTGTAAATAATTTTCGAAATCATATGCAGACGAACCAGACATTAAACCTATGTCTCTAATGCTATCCACCAAATGTAGCAAAGTATGGATGTTGTAGGACACGCTACTATCTCCGAAAACAATTGGAAAATTATGTACAAACAAATCTAATAATTGTTTTGCCGGCTCCAGATTGTTATGGTAGCTCTTAGGACATAACAACAATCTACATGCGCAATGTAAGAGTAGAAAAACGTAGTATGTGTCGTCAGGAATTAGGTCTTTGAAAACAAAAATCCCAGTGTACAAAAGAAACTGGCGGAACTCCGTTGCCTTCCAGTGTGCTATGTCATCGAAACTTCTTGGTTTTCTTACAAATTCTTGTGGAACAAATGTTTTCAAAGACTCTAACTTTTTCGACATGCAGATCTTATCCCTTTTGCTAACTTTAACGATAGTTTTTCCCTCCAATATTCGTAATATAAATTTCCGCATAATTCCCAAATCTAGTAAATGCATAGTATCTATTGACACTTGGCTTATCATTTTAACGCCGATTATTTCTAATGGTGTTTTAGTATTTCTAAAATTAACGAGATGGTGTTCCAAATACTTTCTATTTTCAAAATCATCATCTGTTATTAAATCTCCTGATTTAGTACTCTAGGTTAAAAAATTCCCATTTTTTTTGCCTACTTGGGTGCATTTGCTGCAGCCATGGAACGACGCATGGCTTGGTGTACCACATATGTAAGCTTTCGCTGGTGCATCACAAACAATGGCTCGTATTTCTAAACTAAAAATATGTTCTGCAAATTGTATCCCATTTTTTGCTATGTCTTTCATTTCTTTCACAAAATCTTCTAAATACGTCAAAATACATTCCGGTTTTTTAAGACCAACATAAATCCCAACTGGAAGGACGTGCACATTTTGTGAATTAACAATTCTTATTAAAACAGGCCACAGCTGAGCTCGAGAGCTTTTAAATAAGGGCAAGCCATCAATATTTATATCAATTATTATTTTGTCTAATCCCAATAAAAATTTACCAACTTTCTGTAATTGACTTCTTATGCCTAAATGACAATACAGGCCGGGACGCACTTTCCTTATAATAGGTTTCTCAACAATTTTCGGCAATAATGTTTCTGCTTTTTTTGGTACATTTAAATTCTCTTCTCTTAAAATGCACAAAAGTTCTTCAAATGCTTTCCTGGAAATTTTGTTTCTTATGTACCACTTCCCTAACTTATCAGTAAATAACTCTTGCTGAACATTATGGTTTCTGGTGTTAACATCACATTGCTCATCTGACAAATCTGTGGTTAAAACAGCAGGCTTATCATTTATATTTATGTTTTGTGTTTCTAGATTAGAACTATTTCTTAATCTATTAATGTATTCTTCGCGTTGTTTTTTTATTAAACACAAACCTAGTTTTTGAACATTTACATAAAAACCTTGCAAATTTTGGGATTTTTTTGTCTAAACTTGGAATAAATCAGTGGAAAAAATTGGAAATCTCAGTGGAGAGATTGAAATTGAGAATACCTCGAAAAAACAAAACCCACTAACACATACAAAAAATATTGAACTTTGAAAGGAGAAATTTGGTCTCTTGTGGAAAATACATTACTACATGCAAACTTAAGAGTAACTTTTGTGGAAAAAGTTGAGCATATTTAGAACTTTTGTGGAATTATTGGAATTTTTTTTTTTGGAAATTTGACCCGCCATTTTTGGATTTTTTACATTAAACTTGTTTTAACACCATATTGGATTTGGGAAAAATTACTGACTCAGAAATACATAACATAATTGGATTTTTTTTTTGGAAAATTTGGAAATTTTTTGGAATCTTTATTACATAAATCAAATACAAAGCGTTTATATATAAATTATGGCGCAATTTTTGGCGTCATAATTTACCGACACATACATATTTTCTGGAACTCATACTACTTTATATCAATACATAATCGCCATATTAAAAATTTTTTGGCGGAATTGTTCGGCGTCGTACTTTACATTTACATATTTTCTGGTGATACATACTACTATATATTAATACATAATCGCCATATTACGATTTTTGGTGGAAAATTTGGCGTCATCGCAAATCATACAATTTTCTTGAAATCCATTTGTTGAACAAAATAATTGAAGGTTATAAAAACTTTTATTGGCAACCTCAATTAATTTATTATAACAATTGGATATTCATGACACTACTATTGAACATGTTTTTGAACAAAATTCTTTATGGTTTTTTTTGGAAAAATACTGATTTGCGTCAAGAATATTTGTTAATTACAACAAACATTTGAACAGAAATTTAACCTCTAAAACTTTTTGTCTTTGCTACAAACTAAAATCCTCCTGCAAGCGGAATTTTAAGCGATTTTAGACATCGTTGAAAACTTTTAAAAATTTTTTAGAGAATGTTTTTTTGCAACCCTAAACATTTTGGATGTGGAACGCCCTTTGCAAGTTTTGGATAAATTCTTCGAAAAATTAACTATTTTGAAAAAAACTTATAATATTTTTTGCAACCCTACATACAACTTGGATTACAAAACGCCATTAAACAACTTTATGGATTTGTAACCTTTTTTGGAAAAAAATTAAAAACTTTATTTCGTATCGCAACCCATCGAACAATTTGGATTGGAATTACCCACTTAATTTTTTTTTGAGAATTTGTTCGATATTTTTGAAATTCTTGGATTACACTTGCAACATTTTTTACAACCCAACACACATTTCTTACTGGAAACTACTACTGAGTTTCTTTTGAGAATTTTATTAGAGATTTGAACTTGAATTTTGGATTTTGAACTCACATTGACATTTTTGGCATCCCAACATACATTTTTTGAATTTTGGAACAAATTTTTAAATTGCTAAATTTGCATAATTACCACTTCCCTAACTTATCAGTAAATAACTCTTGCTGAACATTATGGTTTCTGGTGTTAACATCACATTGCTCATCTGACAAATCTGTGGTTAAAACAGCAGGCTTATCATTTATATTTATGTTTTGTGTTTCTAGATTAGAACTATTTCTTAATCTATTAATGTATTCTTCGCGTTGTTTTTTTATTAAACACAAACCTAGTTTTTGAACATTTACATAAAAACCTTGCAAATTTTGGGATTTTTTTGTCTAAACTTGGAATAAATCAGTGGAAAAAATTGGAAATCTCAGTGGAGAGATTGAAATTGAGAATACCTCGAAAAAACAAAACCCACTAACACATACAAAAAATATTGAACTTTGAAAGGAGAAATTTGGTCTCTTGTGGAAAATACATTACTACATGCAAACTTAAGAGTAACTTTTGTGGAAAAAGTTGAGCATATTTAGAACTTTTGTGGAATTATTGGATTTTTTTTTTTTGGAAATTTGACCCGCCATTTTTGGATTTTTTACATTAAACTTGTTTTAACACCATATTGGATTTGGGAAAAATTACTGACTCAGAAATACATAACATAATTGGATTTTTTTTTTGGAAAATTTGGAAATTTTTTGGAATCTTTATTACATACATCAAATACAAAGCGTTTATATATAAATTATGGCGCAATTTTTGGCGTCATAATTTACCGACACATACATATTTTCTGGAACTCATACTATTTTATATCAATACATAATCGCCATATTAAAAATTTTTTGGCGGAATTGTTCGGCGTCGTACTTTACATTTACATATTTTCTGGTGATACATACTACTATATATTAATACATAATCGCCATATTACGATTTTTGGTGGAAAATTTGGCGTCATCGCAAAGCATACAATTTTCTTGAAATCCATTTGTTGAACAAAATAATTGAAGGTTATAAAAACTTTTATTGGCAACCTCAATTAATTTATTATAACAATTGGATATTCATGACACTACTATTGAACATGTTTTTGAACAAAATTCTTTATGGTTTTTTTTGGAAAAATACTGAATTGCGTCAAGAATATTTGTTAATTACAACAAACATTTGAACAGAAATTTAACCTCTAAAACTTTTTGTCTTTGCTACAAACTAAAATCCTCCTGCAAGCGGAATTTTAAGCGATTTTAGACATCGTTGAAAACTTTTAAAAATTTTTTAGAGAATGTTTTTTTGCAACCCTAAACATTTTGGATGTGAAACGCCCTTTGCAAGTTTTGGATAAATTCTTCGAAAAATTAACTATTTTGAAAAAAACTTATAATATTTTTTGCAACCCTACATACAACTTGGATTACAAAACGCCATTAAACAACTTTATGGATTTGTAACCTTTTTTGGAAAAAAATTAAAAACTTTATTTCGTATCGAACCCATCGAACAATTTGGATTGGAATTACCCACTTAAATTTTTCTTGGAGATTTTGTTCGATATTTTTGAAATTCTTGGATTACACTTGCAACATTTTTTACAACCCAACACACATTTCTTACTGGAAACTACTACTGAGTTTCTTTTGAGAATTTTATTAGAGATTTGAACTTGAATTTTGGATTTTGAACTCACATTGACATTTTTGGCATCCCAACATACATTTTACAAATTTTTTTGCTAAATTAATAATTTTCGTTTGGTGGACAGACAGAGTTGCTTGATAAACGTTTTGACGTTTTTTTTTTATTTGGAAATTTTTCTGAAATTTATTGGATTCGCTTTTTTAATATTGTCTTTGAACTGGATCAACAAATTAACTAAGCTAAATATTCTTTTTCGGCTTCAACTTAATCGTAATTCAAAGAACACACATTCAGACTCAAAAAATTCACTTTGTCCTTGGTCAAATAATTTGGGAATTAACTTCAAAATTTTACACCGTGAAATTCTTTGAAAACGTTTTTTGAACCCATAATAACTTACTTTATTCTTGCAAGGCAAAAATTTGTTATAGAGTCAAACGCTCAACATTATCAATATGGAAAAAAGTATGCGTGAAAAATTTGCTAACTGCGTAAACGATTTGGAGGATTTTGCTTCCATTTTCTCTATTGCAAAAACAGATGAGGACGTACATTCTTTGGAGGCAACAAGCGAGCGTATGTGGAGTGCAGGGATCATGTTCCAGAAGCCGATGAGAAACCAATAGACAAAAATAAACTGAGAACACATTATTTGGAGGCAATTGACACTTATAAACAGGCGAAAAGTTCCATAAATAGACAAATCCAGACCATCAAGCAGCAATTGGAGGAAAAAACCAAACGGGAGTCTCAAATGGAGCAGAACCTAAACACAGAAGCCGATATTGCCCCGATATCAAGATTACCACCATGCGATACTGACTCTTTCAAAGGAGGATACAATGCTTGGCCAACTTTTCGAAATTTATTCTCTGCCATTTATATTCAAAATTCAAAATTGAGTAACGTGGAAAAGCTATTTCATCTTACACAGAAGACAACAGGAGAGGCAAGAGATATAATCAGTAATTTCCCTTTAACAAATGATGCTTTGGATTAGCTTGGAAACTTTTAACCGATCGGTACGAACATCGAAGGATGCAAGTGAACGAGCAAATAAAAATACTGTTTAATTTGCCAAATGTTACCACAGACTCTAGTTCGAGTATTGAAAAATTACAAAGAGCAGTCACTAGTTGCATACAGACTTTTGAAACATTAAAAATTGAAGTATCTGGATGGGATCCAATTCTTATATACCTATGTTCCAGTAAACTGCCCAGATCTTTTCTAGAAGATTTTGAAAATTCTCTTGAAAATTGCAAAACTTTACCATCATGAGATGATTTTAACAAATTCTTGACGCACAAATTTAAAACTTTGGAATCCGTTGGGAACATTAAACCAAGTTTTTCAAAATATGGCCAAAGAAAGTCGGATCCAAACAAAAGGATGAAATATACCAACAGTTTTCAAACAAATATTAATCAAAACCCTGAAAATCCAAGGAATAAAAACAAACCAAATTCTCAGCAAACCCAAACAAGCTTACCAAAATACTTGTAAAATTTGCATAGCAAATCATTTTATCAGAGATTGTCCACAATTTCAATCAAAAAATGTGAATGACATAATTCACGTTGTGAAAATGTCTCATTTATGCTATAATTGCCTTTCTTCATTTTTTTTTTGGAAAATTTGGAAATTTTTTGGAATCTTTATTACATACATCAAATACAAAGCGTTTATATATAAATTATGGCGCAATTTTTGGCGTCATAATTTACCGACACATACATATTTTCTGGAACTCATACTATTTTATATCAATACATAATCGCCATATTAAAAATTTTTTGGCGGAATTGTTCGGCGTCGTACTTTACATTTACATATTTTCTGGTGATACATACTACTATATATTAATACATAATCGCCATATTACGATTTTTGGTGGAAAATTTGGCGTCATCGCAAAGCATACAATTTTCTTGAAATCCATTTGTTGAACAAAATAATTGAAGGTTATAAAAACTTTTATTGGCAACCTCAATTAATTTATTATAACAATTGGATATTCATGACACTACTATTGAACATGTTTTTGAACAAAATTCTTTATGGTTTTTTTTGGAAAAATACTGATTTGCGTCAAGAATATTTGTTAATTACAACAAACATTTGAACAGAAATTTAACCTCTAAAACTTTTTGTCTTTGCTACAAACTAAAATCCTCCTGCAAGCGGAATTTTAAGCGATTTTAGACATCGTTGAAAACTTTTAAAAATTTTTTAGAGAATGTTTTTTTGCAACCCTAAACATTTTGGATGTGAAACGCCCTTTGCAAGTTTTGGATAAATTCTTCGAAAAATTAACTATTTTGAAAAAAACTTATAATATTTTTTGCAACCCTACATACAACTTGGATTACAAAACGCCATTAAACAACTTTATGGATTTGTAACCTTTTTTGGAAAAAAATTAAAAACTTTATTTCGTATCGCAACCCATCGAACAATTTGGATTGGAATTACCCACTTAATTTTTTTTTTTGAGAATTTGTTCGATATTTTTGAAATTCTTGGATTACACTTGCAACATTTTTTACAACCCAACACACATTTCTTACTGGAAACTACTACTGAGTTTCTTTTGAGAATTTTATTAGAGATTTGAACTTGAATTTTGGATTTTGAACTCACATTGACATTTTTGGCATCCCAACATACATTTTTTGCATAATTTTCGTTTGGTGGACAGACAGAGTTGCTTGATAAACGTTTTGACGTTTTTTTTTTTATTTGGAAATTTTTCTGAAATTTATTGGATTCGCTTTTTTAATATTGTCTTTGAACTGGATCAACAAATTAACTAAGCTAAATATTCTTTTTCGGCTTCAACTTAATCGTAATTCAAAGAACACACATTCAGACTCAAAAAATTCACTTTGTCCTTGGTCAAATAATTTGGGAATTAACTTCAAAATTTTACACCGTGAAATTCTTTGAAAACGTTTTTTGAACCCATAATAACTTACTTTATTCTTGCAAGGCAAAAATTTGTTATAGAGTCAAACGCTCAACATTATCAATATGGAAAAAAGTATGCGTGAAAAATTTGCTAACTGCGTAAACGATTTGGAGGATTTTGCTTCCATTTTCTCTATTGCAAAAACAGATGAGGACGTACATTCTTTGGAGGCAACAAGCGAGCGTATGTGGAGTGCAGGGATCATGTTCCAGAAGCCGATGAGAAACCAATAGACAAAAATAAACTGAGAACACATTATTTGGAGGCAATTGACACTTATAAACAGGCGAAAAGTTCCATAAATAGACAAATCCAGACCATCAAGCAGCAATTGGAGGAAAAAACCAAACGGGAGTCTCAAATGGAGCAGAACCTAAACACAGAAGCCGATATTGCCCCGATATCAAGATTACCACCATGCGATACTGACTCTTTCAAAGGAGGATACAATGCTTGGCCAACTTTTCGAAATTTATTCTCTGCCATTTATATTCAAAATTCAAAATTGAGTAACGTGGAAAAGCTATTTCATCTTACACAGAAGACAACAGGAGAGGCAAGAGATATAATCAGTAATTTCCCTTTAACAAATGATGCTTTGGATTAGCTTGGAAACTTTTAACCGATCGGTACGAACATCGAAGGATGCAAGTGAACGAGCAAATAAAAATACTGTTTAATTTGCCAAATGTTACCACAGACTCTAGTTCGAGTATTGAAAAATTACAAAGAGCAGTCACTAGTTGCATACAGACTTTTGAAACATTAAAAATTGAAGTATCTGGATGGGATCCAATTCTTATATACCTATGTTCCAGTAAACTGCCCAGATCTTTTCTAGAAGATTTTGAAAATTCTCTTGAAAATTGCAAAACTTTACCATCATGAGATGATTTTAACAAATTCTTGACGCACAAATTTAAAACTTTGGAATCCGTTGGGAACATTAAACCAAGTTTTTCAAAATATGGCCAAAGAAAGTCGGATCCAAACAAAAGGATGAAATATACCAACAGTTTTCAAACAAATATTAATCAAAACCCTGAAAATCCAAGGAATAAAAACAAACCAAATTCTCAGCAAACCCAAACAAGCTTACCAAAATACTTGTAAAATTTGCATAGCAAATCATTTTATCAGAGATTGTCCACAATTTCAATCAAAAAATGTGAATGACATAATTCACGTTGTGAAAATGTCTCATTTATGCTATAATTGCCTTTCTTCATTTTTTTTTTGGAAAATTTGGAAATTTTTTGGAATCTTTATTACATACATCAAATACAAAGCGTTTATATATAAATTATGGCGCAATTTTTGGCGTCATAATTTACCGACACATACATATTTTCTGGAACTCATACTATTTTATATCAATACATAATCGCCATATTAAAAATTTTTTGGCGGAATTGTTCGGCGTCGTACTTTACATTTACATATTTTCTGGTGATACATACTACTATATATTAATACATAATCGCCATATTACGATTTTTGGTGGAAAATTTGGCGTCATCGCAAAGCATACAATTTTCTTGAAATCCATTTGTTGAACAAAATAATTGAAGGTTATAAAAACTTTTATTGGCAACCTCAATTAATTTATTATAACAATTGGATATTCATGACACTACTATTGAACATGTTTTTGAACAAAATTCTTTATGGTTTTTTTTGGAAAAATACTGATTTGCGTCAAGAATATTTGTTAATTACAACAAACATTTGAACAGAAATTTAACCTCTAAAACTTTTTGTCTTTGCTACAAACTAAAATCCTCCTGCAAGCGGAATTTTAAGCGATTTTAGACATCGTTGAAAACTTTTAAAAATTTTTTAGAGAATGTTTTTTTGCAACCCTAAACATTTTGGATGTGAAACGCCCTTTGCAAGTTTTGGATAAATTCTTCGAAAAATTAACTATTTTGAAAAAAACTTATAATATTTTTTGCAACCCTACATACAACTTGGATTACAAAACGCCATTAAACAACTTTATGGATTTGTAACCTTTTTTGGAAAAAAAATTAAAAACTTTATTTCGTATCGCAACCCATCGAACAATTTGGATTGGAATTACCCACTTAATTTTTTTTTGAGAATTTGTTCGATATTTTTGAAATTCTTGGATTACACTTGCAACATTTTTTACAACCCAACACACATTTCTTACTGGAAACTACTACTGAGTTTCTTTTGAGAATTTTATTAGAGATTTGAACTTGAATTTTGGATTTTGAACTCACATTGACATTTTTGGCATCCCAACATACATTTTTTGCATAATTTTCGTTTGGTGGACAGACAGAGTTGCTTGATAAACGTTTTGACGTTTTTTTTTTTATTTGGAAATTTTTCTGAAATTTATTGGATTCGCTTTTTTAATATTGTCTTTGAACTGGATCAACAAATTAACTAAGCTAAATATTCTTTTTCGGCTTCAACTTAATCGTAATTCAAAGAACACACATTCAGACTCAAAAAATTCACTTTGTCCTTGGTCAAATAATTTGGGAATTAACTTCAAAATTTTACACCGTGAAATTCTTTGAAAACGTTTTTTGAACCCATAATAACTTACTTTATTCTTGCAAGGCAAAAATTTGTTATAGAGTCAAACGCTCAACATTATCAATATGGAAAAAAGTATGCGTGAAAAATTTGCTAACTGCGTAAACGATTTGGAGGATTTTGCTTCCATTTTCTCTATTGCAAAAACAGATGAGGACGTACATTCTTTGGAGGCAACAAGCGAGCGTATGTGGAGTGCAGGGATCATGTTCCAGAAGCCGATGAGAAACCAATAGACAAAAATAAACTGAGAACACATTAGTTGGAGGCAATTGACACTTATAAACAGGCGAAAAGTTCCATAAATAGACAAATCCAGACCATCAAGCAGCAATTGGAGGAAAAAACCAAACGGGAGTCTCAAATGGAGCAGAACCTAAACACAGAAGCCGATATTGCCCCGATATCAAGATTACCACCATGCGATACTGACTCTTTCAAAGGAGGATACAATGCTTGGCCAACTTTTCGAAATTTATTCTCTGCCATTTATATTCAAAATTCAAAATTGAGTAACGTGGAAAAGCTATTTCATCTTACACAGAAGACAACAGGAGAGGCAAGAGATATAATCAGTAATTTCCCTTTAACAAATGATGCTTTGGATTAGCTTGGAAACTTTTAACCGATCGGTACGAACATCGAAGGATGCAAGTGAACGAGCAAATAAAAATACTGTTTAATTTGCCAAATGTTACCACAGACTCTAGTTCGAGTATTGAAAAATTACAAAGAGCAGTCACTAGTTGCATACAGACTTTTGAAACATTAAAAATTGAAGTATCTGGATGGGATCCAATTCTTATATACCTATGTTCCAGTAAACTGCCCAGATCTTTTCTAGAAGATTTTGAAAATTCTCTTGAAAATTGCAAAACTTTACCATCATGAGATGATTTTAACAAATTCTTGACGCACAAATTTAAAACTTTGGAATCCGTTGGGAACATTAAACCAAGTTTTTCAAAATATGGCCAAAGAAAGTCGGATCCAAACAAAAGGATGAAATATACCAACAGTTTTCAAACAAATATTAATCAAAACCCTGAACATCCAAGGAATAAAAACAAACCAAATTCTCAGCAAACCCAAACAAGCTTACCAAAATACTTGTAAAATTTGCATAGCAAATCATTTTATCAGAGATTGTCCACAATTTCAATCAAAAAATGTGAATGACATAATTCACGTTGTGAAAATGTCTCATTTATGCTATAATTGCCTTTCTTCAAATCACGGAGTTAAGTAATGCAAGAGTCGTTTTGGCTGTAGGAACTGTAGTCAAGGACACCACACTTTGCTACATAAGGGAACGGAAACCCAACTTGCAATACAACCCCTAGATAGAGATGAGGCACGCCCTAGTACAAGTGCTGCAGCTCTTACAACACTTATAAAGTCCACATCGAAGGAAGAACCAGAAAATATTTCAACATTAACTCTGCAGGATAAAGGAAATAATCCAACAAATCCCAGAGGAACATTACTTTTCACCGCAATTGTACAAATAGAAGCAAACGGTCAGTTTTATAATGCAAGAGCAATTATTGATTCTGGATCTCAGTCATTGAAAAATTGAAGAATCGATTGAATTTACCAACAAAGCGAAATCTCGTACATGTTACAGGAATCAATCATATTATTTCGGAGACTTCTGCTAAATCATGCCTTTTTACATTACGTTCAAGATTAGAACCCAACTTTAAATTGGAAGTTTCGGCACCTGTATTAAAGTCATTACCCTCAACTTTACCACCTTATAACTTCGATAAAAATCAACTTAGAGATGCTTCAACTTGGGATTTAGCAGATCCTAAATTTTATATAAGCCAACCAGTAGATCTTCTAATTGCCAACCAGTAGATCTTGTCCAAACATGGAAAATAGAAATTCCTATACAAAACGGGAAGTGCTTTCTACCATAGCAAAGTTATTCGATCCTTGTGGTTGGCTAGCCCCAATTGTTGTAGTAGCTAAACTCGTTATGCTGCAAGTGTGGCTGGATAAGATAAACTGGGACGATATTTTAATACCCATTACTATGCTGAATTGAAAAAATTTCGTTAAAAATAGTGGTGATATTGAAAATCTTAAAATTCCAAGATGGATTCATTACTCTCCAAGCAGCAATATTGAAATACATGGATTTTGTGATGCTTATGCTGCCGCATTATATATTAGAATGGAGAAACCAAACATCGAAATAGAAACATTCCTTTTGACTGCAAAAACAAGAGTCGCCCCTATTAAAAAATCTCTCTTCCAAGTTTGGAATTATGCGGAGCTGTTTTACTGTCAAAATTTACAGCCTCAATACTAAAAAGCCTTCAAATTTCAAACTTTTCTGTACAATATTGGACTGATTCCACAATATTTCTTGCATGGCTAAAGAAAAAAAAAAAATAAAAAAAAAATAATTGGCCACCACATGAAATTATTGAGAAAACTAATATTGAAGCAAAAACCGTTAAAGTTATGGCAACAAAGATTGAGGAAGACCCATTAAAGAATTTCTCATCTCTTTCGAAAGTTTACCGTACCTATGCATATGCTTTGAGATTTTGGAGAAATACTGGAGAAAATAGACGAAATTTGAGAATTACATCTCCAGAACTTACAGCAGAAGAGATCCATGAAGGCAAAAGAGCTGTCATAATCAGCACACAAAAATTCTACTTTCCAGCGGAGTATGAATTATTACAAAAAGGATCTCGCATATCATCAAGCAGTACTTTATTAACATTAACCCCTTTTTTAGACTCGAAGGGTATCATGCGAGCAAATGGTAGATTAATACAGTCGCCAGTTCTCACCTACAATGAGCGCCACCCTATTATTTTGCCGTACAATGCGAAATTAACACAATTAATTGTTGAATTTACACATAAAATAACATTACATGGTGGAAACCAACTCATGACACGAGTCTTAAGATCTGAATTTTGGATATCCAGACTAAAACCCTTGGTCAAAAAGGTCATCCACAACTGCAAACCATGCGTATTATACAAAAGTCAATCACAAAGACAAATAATGGCATCTTTGTCCCCAGAAAGAAACTTACTTTCACGCCCATTTAACAATACTGGAGTCGATTTCGCTGGCCCATTTAACATAAAAAACTTTACTGGAAGAGCTTGTCTAATAACTAAAGGATACGTTTGCGTCTTTGTCTGTTTCGCAACAAAGGCCATACATTCATTAAAAATTTACAAAATTCGGCCAATCCGAGTGCACGTGGTTCGACAGCAAAGTGTTTTCCCAACGAAGAGTTTTTAATCCCAATCGGATTCTTTTGGTTAACATAGGTGAGTGTTAGTAATAAAGGGCAAATACATACATATGTATTCCTTTTTCCCTTGCTCCACCCGAACCTGATCTGTCCGATGGTGACTTAACTCTAGCCAACAGATGGAAAAGACTCAAAATAATTTCCCAGCATTTTTGTCAAAGATGGAAATCAGAATATCTTAGAGAGCTACACCGTAGAACAAAATGGAAATATGAAACAGAAAATCTGAAGGGAGGGGATTTGATAGTTATTAAAGACGATAGACTCGCTCCGACTGAGTGGAAAATGGGTAGAATAGTTAAAACATATCACGGAATAGACACTTACGTACGGGTTGTTGACATACGTACTACTGGAGGAACGATAACTCGACCCATATCAAAAGTCGTCAAATTGTTTTCCGACTGACTAGTCGGTCCCCCCTTTACAAAAAACTTTGGTACTCTCCTCTCACTCTTTTCAGACATGGCTGCCTACTTACAAGACCGTGATTGGCAACCAGAGAACCGAAGCCATCGTCCGGCCCGGCGTCAGCAGAACCCCAGGTCGGTGGACCGACAACGCCGAGAAAATTTATCCCAACGGCAATGGTACGGGTGGTGGCCGAAGGGATAGAAACACACGTTACATTGAGGGCTCTGGTCAGTCAGTCATCAGTGATGTCGTCCTTTAGGCGGCTGGGTCTGAGATCGTTCCTATACAAGCACAGGCGATTTACATCATTTAAAATTATAGCACGCAATACGAGCGATACTGGGGCGTTGAAGGTGAACGCTCTTATTACAAATGAACCAACCCAAGATTTCCCCACACACAGACTAGCCGATGTAGATCCAAGAGGCAATACCCCAATTGAAATTGAGCTAGGCGGCGATACCTACACGGCCATTAGTCGAGATTGCAAATTTTTTTACTGGGCTTGGAGATATTTATGCCTGCGAAACAGCATTGGGCTTTGTACTTTCCGTGCCAATTAAGATTATGCCAGTAAACTAGAGCGGAAAGTCTTCACTGGGTCACGGGGGCGGAGAATATATGGTCTGGTACCATACTTATGAAAGCCACTGTATGTTGTTTTGCAAAATTGGCTAGCGGTACTTAATATTTACAATAAATATGTACACACATACATACATTCGCAACCGCTAGCCAAAACCCTTTGCTGCATTCCAATAACATTGGAAAACATAAGTAGCCTTTAAAATAGCGGGCAGCAAAGGAGTTAGTTCTCGTTCGGCATTAAATGCAACAGCATTCCCCCCGTGATCGTGACACAAATACCAAACAAAGTGATAACATTTAGTTTACAAACATACAAATTTTGAATTTCATCTAAAACAAAAATAACACTGAAACAAATACACTACATTTTGTAGTTAACATACATACAGAATATTTAACAAGAATTACAGTCATACAGAAAACCACACTTTTATTAAAACATTTTGAATTACAAAACACAAACTACAAAAATTGTGAATTTAAATGAAACATAAACAACATTAAACAAAGCTATTGTACAAACGCATAAATTACAAAAATTGGAAAGTTACACAAAAGAATTAAACATAAATATAAAAAAAATTGTTAAATACGGAAAATTGTACATATACACAAGTTACAAAATCAAATTTGAAGTACACACAACACATATACATATATTGAACACAAAGAGAATTACACATAAAAAGAATTACACATACATGAAATGAAAAAAAAATATATATATAAAATTGTACACCAAATGAATAAACATAATTTTGCACATCCATAAAACAAAATACAGAAATTTGTACATATACGCCAATTACAACCACAGAATTACAACAAAAGTGAATTACAATAAAATTACAAAAACACAAAAAAACAAATCTTATACGTAACGAAAGGAAAAACTTAACGCTTTTCACTTGTTTTATTTGGAAATAGATTTTTGTTAAATACTAAAATCGCATGAAGTGGATTAAATGCGATTAGGTCGTGGATCTTTCGCTTTCCACATAGTGATAGACACCCAATTTCAGATATTTTTCATAAAATTTAAAAAAAATCTTTACATGCAAATATTATAATTCTTGATAATGGTTCAACTATTTTTTTTTCTTGAAATCTGCTTGTCATATTTAATATTAGTTTGTCTAAACATGGGACAAATTATGTAGTTGTATAGAAATACTCGGAGTTCCAACTCATTACAATTGACCACTACTTTTGCGTACCAACCCTTCTTGGCATTGAAATTTCAACTTCTTAAAAATAAATCAAAATTAAATCTTACCATTTTCCCTACTTCTTATATAGATTCGTTAAATATTTGTACACAATCATGCTGCTCAACCCATCGTGTTTTATAATATGAATGTAGTCGTTTGAAAGGTTTACTTGCTTCTCAAAATAATCTACAGACCCGTTTGGATTTCCTAAAGAATGTGTAAATGTCCAAAATTGTAGAAAATATACTTTGGATTATTCGAATCTATGAAGCTGCATTTAAACATAATTTTAAAAATGTGAAAATAACAATGAATTTATATCGCAGATTTAAAAATGGCCTGCACTCCATTATAATTGCCTGACATGTTAGACGCGCCGTAATATTCTTGACCCCTTAAAATTGTTTATGGCAACCCAAACAGATTACTATGTTTATTATGACGGTCGAAAATCCATTTTCTGTTTATCTTTCTAAATCCACGTAGCAAAGAAAACATTACTTCTTTAGATACCTTGTCAAAAAACGGATGAGACTATATGTTTAATATCAACATCTTTTTAATTAATTTATTTTTTTTTTTTTTTTGTACGTTAGAATTTGACTACATACCATTTGTATGCATCTTTGCAATTTCCATCACAAATATGCATCGTGAAATACAAACGAGTGACATCTACGATTAAGCGCCACTTTGCAACACTCTCGTTTCCTTCGTTGCTTTAAACGTCACTCACTTTTCGTATTGGATTACGTCCAACCATCAGCAAAAGCTTTGTACCGATAATACATCGAATATTTTCAATAAAACCCACTGTCAATATTGACATCCAAATTCTAATCCCTTTTGTTTTATTTATTTTTATACCCTCCACCATTTCCGACCCTATAAAGTATATACATTCTTGATCAGGGTAAAATTCTAAGACAATCTAGCCATGTCCGTCCTTCCGTCTGTCGTAATCACGCTATCTTCTGAAGGAATTGAGATAAAGTTGAAATTTTGCATAAATTTGTACTTTGTCTGCAGGTAGGTTCGAAGATGTGATATATCGGTCCACGTTCAGGCATAGCATTTTGAAGTCATATATGGTAACAAATCTCCCTATCAAAAGTTATTAATATTCGCCCCTTTTTGGGGTAGTCCCCATATAACCCCCTTTTTAAACCCTCCACCATAGTATGGAGGGTATATTAACGTTCGTAACTCATCGAAATAATCATTTCCGACCCTATAAAGTATATATATTCTTGATCAGCGTAATATTCTATGACAATATACCATGTCCGTCTGTCTGTTGTAATCAATAAAGCGTCTAAACGTAAAGTTCGATGATGGGCTTTATCGGTCCACGCTTAGGCATAGCTCCCATATAAGGGTACCCCCAATTTTCGGTATGTTGGGGTTCTTGAGCGCGTTTTTCATGGTATTTTTGATTTTTTGGTGGTATTTTTCTACCGTTTTGAATTCTTAATAGGAACCAAATCTCTCTCTGTCGAATAACCTCCAATTTTGGGTATTTTGGGGTTCTTGAGCACGTTATTCAACCGAATACGCTGAAATTTGGTACATTGGGTTCTTATTTGGTCCCAAATATCTAAACTAAAAATCAATCACTTTCTGAGGCGATATACGCATGTCCGTCTGGCCGTCCGTCCATGTATTTTTGTGAACAACGTACAGGTCGCATTTCTTATCCGATTTGGATGAAATTTGGCACAGTTCACTTATTTGGCCCAAGGACGAACCCTATTAAAATTGGAAAATCGGATCAGATTTAGATATAGCTCCCATATATAGTTTCGCCCAATTTAATGTAAATGGTGTACCAAAGTCCCTGAAAATCATTCGATTTGCACGAATTTTAGCACAGCGTACTGGATTGAGTCTAGAATTATGTGTCTAAAATTTCTTGAAAATCATGCTGAAATTAGTACAATCTAACCTGTGACAAGTTTCGTTGAAATCGTTTCCTATTTGGATATAGCTTCCATATATATTTTCATCCCAACAAACTTCTCATGTTTTTAATATTAACATGAAATTTTGCACAATGTACAAAATTGAGCATTTTGATATTTGCTTTAAATTGTTTTACATAATTTTGTACCATCGTAACAAACGAATGACATATTTATGGATTGATCTATGTCGGTTCACATTTAGATATGTTATGTTAGTTCATCCAATTACATGTTAATGACCCTTCTGTTAGGATTAGTTTAATATACCCATAGTGGTGAAGTGTATCATATAGTCGGCCCCGTCCGACTTTACTACTTTCCTTACTGGTTTATATTAAAATAGTTATCTGATTTGTTCAGCGTTTTGGGTTTGGTTCTAATACTCTGTTGTAATCACTTCTCCTGGGGATGATATCGAGATAAACCTCTAGAACGTAAGGTTCGATAATGAACTATATATGAACTATAACCCGCACGCAGGAGCTAGGCCAACCTGCGTGGGAGGTACCAGAAGAAGTGGATCGATATTCCCCATCTTCGAACATGAACAAGGTTTGGAAGAAATAATAAGATGGGCAAAGTTTGAATGAAATGAAACAAATTTGGTCCAAAGAAACATGGGGTCTAGAACCAATATTTCTATGAGGCACATTTTCGCCGTGTCATATCATTAGCCATAAGGCTGAGGTTATAATTATCGACTAAAAATTTCTGAAATCTGTATTATGGTTTACACAATCGGTTTGTAGAAATCTCGGTATAGGTCCATTTTTTTGTTTTTTCCCTATATTTAGGCCCGGCCGAACTTAACTCTTTTTCACTTGTTTTTCTTTAAATATACGAAAAAATAAACATCCAAACAAACCTGGTCGTCTTACAATACGCGGCTTGTATTTGTTGTAAACGATAACCGCTTCAAACCCATTCGAGATTAAAATAAAATAAAAAGAGAAAAAAATAAAACTATTGAGAACAGTGAAAAAAGTGCCTACGTTGTTTCATGTTTTTTAACATTTCATAAATATACAAACAAAATAGCTAAACAGTGTTTTAATAGCAAAAATATTTAAATGCAAAATAAGAAAGGAAAAAACAATAACAAATATACAGGCACGCAATGAAGCACACAACTGCATTAAAAGCATTAACAAGTATTGTTGTTGTTAATGTTCGATCGCAGTCTCACTGTTCCACTTCAAAACCTTGTACACTCACGAATAGCGTTATTAAAGTGGAGTGATATATTTTTTAAAAATATTTTTTTATAAAATTCAATTTTTTGGGTAAATAATTTCGTTTGGTTTTTCGAACAGGATCAAAATTATAAATTTTTGGAATAATCGTAGAGCACGCTACAACCGGTCGTACACTGAAAAAATATGAATATATACTTATAAAAATATTTTTTGCCTATATATATTGAATTATTATTATACATTCAATTGTACTTAATATTATTGAAAATTAGAAAAAAAATGTTGCGATCGTGTGTACCCTACAGTCCGTGCACATTACATCCTGCAATTTTAAAAATTAGCAATTATTGAATTTTGTTTAAATATTTCTCTTTTTCAAAAATGTTTAAATTTTTTTGGACACCTTCCGTGTAATAACTAAAACTTTATATTTTTGGAGAAATTATTGAGAAATTTTTAGAGAAATTATTTAAAATTTTCAGTACACTGAAAAAATTTATATTTTAAATTTTTTCATATTTCTTAAAAAATTTGATTATTATTGTTGGTTTATGTTGGGTATGTATGTACGATACATCAGTGATTTTAAGCATCTTCCATCAATAGAAAGTTGGATTTACTTCGTCCTACACCTAAAACTACAACTAGAGTTAGTAGTTAGTGAAGTAAACCGATCACTTCACGAATGACTTTGCTCAAGATGAGGAAACCGCTTCGGTTTCCGGTGTTTCGCACCAAAGAGTTACTCTTGCTGATGCTACTCATATTTCTCTTAATGATAGTTTTGCATATAGCATCAATCTTCCTCCTCGTGATATTGATGTTTTCAATGGTGGCATTGTTACATGGCCAACCTTCCGGGATTTCTCTTCGACTGTGTATATAAGTAATTCTAGACTTAGTGACATAGAAAAAATATGCCATTTAAACAAGAAAACTAGTGGTGATGCTCGAGATATAGTATAGAAGTTTTAGTTTGGCATGGAAAGCTTTAAAAGAAGCTTATGATAATGTTCGCATCAAAGCTCTTTTTGATCTTCCAATAATAGACAAGTGCTGATTTAAAAAATTTTACAAAGAGGTATTGATGGGTGCGTTTCTGCCATGGTCATTTACTGATAATTGGGACTCAATTTTAGTATTCCTTTGTTTGCAAAGACTTCCCAAAAATGCAGTTACGCTGTGGGAACAATATATAAAGGATAAATCTGCTTTGTCCTCTTGGAAAGAGCTTGATCTCTTTCTACCCGAAAGAATCCTTACTTGCCTAAAATATATAAAGGGAATAGATTCCAATAAAAAATTCGAACAGAAAGAAGTAAGGGCGCATTTCACGAATGCCGCTCCATCTCGCACATCACAGTCGTCCTCTCAGCAGTTTTGCATATTTTGTCCTTGGCAAATTCATCACTTACGTGTATGCCCAAATTTTAGAAAACGTACTCCTAATGACCGCTTCTCGTTGGTAAAAAGGCCTAAATTGTGCATTAATTGTTTTTCAAAAGGTCACGATGTTAGGAATTGCACAAGTGCACATAGATGTTCAAAATTTAATAGACGTCATTATAGTTCACTTCACCAATATACGGCACCAAACAATAATTCAAATAATTCTACGTCTACGCCCAAGTCTCTTTACCGTCCACTAATGTTCCGCATGTCACCCCATCAATTAGTTCTAATCCAAGATGCCTACCACCTCATCAGGGCAAACTTCTAACGCTTTAACTAGACAAGTATTCCATACTTCACAAAACAAAACTGTTATTTTGGGCACAGAGATGGTGAATATTGCTCACCAGGGTATTACTTATCCAGCACAGAGATGGTGAATATTGCTCACCAGGGTATTACGTATCCAGCTCGTGCTTTAATAGATCCCGCTTCTTAAGCATCTTTTTAAGAGAAAGGTTACAAGAGAGCTTTGCATAGCCACCACTTCAACTCAAGCTACTATTTCCGGCGTAGACAGTACGATCTTTATGGAAATGACAGCATTATTAGTTCCTACTATTTCAGGCAATCTTCCTTCGTTCTCCATCAGCATGGACTTTCCGCCAATATGCCAAATTTTCGTTTGGCTGATAGAAATTTCTTTGACTGCCGTCTAGTAGACATTTTAATAGGAGCCGACTTATATTTAACAATACTGCTACCGTAAATCCAATATAATATATTAGGCTCCTTGATTGCACAGAAAACAGTATTCGGCTGGGTCGTTGCTTGTCCAGTTCCTACGAGTGGCATAGGTCTCTCTAATAATACTACCACATTTTCAACAAACGTTGAATTTTCTCCCGAAGATAATCATAACCAGACTATCCATGGTTTTTGGGAATTAGAAGAAATACGTGTTATCTCCCCCAATTAACGGCCAAATAGATCTCGGACATTCGAGGACAAATTGTCTACAACAGTTCACTTGCAAAGAGGCATCACTCTTTAGAAAATATGATGTTAAAGAAATACATAATGCATTAGTACTTGAATATTTAAATTTAGGCCATATGAGGCCAGTTTCGACTATTTCTGCATTTGGTTATCTCCCTCATCATCCGGTCATCAACCCAGATAAACAAACTACAAAACTACGGGTTGTTTTTAGTGCATGTTGGCCCGACTTTTCAGCTTGTCTTGGTTCTCCTTATTTTACGATGGGGATTATATCAATATATTTTTAATTGTGACATTACTCAAATGTATCCAAGATTATGAGCTTCAGACGGTATCGCTTGGAGTTAATTGCGCTCCCTATTCACCATTCGGACTTTCTTAGAGTTGGTCGATGCTATTGAGTCTGCATGTACGTTGACGACGTCTTGACGGGATATCATGATTTGTAGTCGAGAGACCAACTTATTAGTGTTTTAGGTTCCGCCAAATTTGAATTGCGAAAGTGGACATCCCTCTCCCCTCGAACATTTAATAGACTCTCAAATTCTTAAATTCGTGGAAACAAGTAGTTCCAAACCTCTGGACATTAGAAGGAATGCTTCATTAGAATATTTTTTAATTTAATGTCAAGCCTCTTGTCCATAAACATAATTATGGAAAACGGGAAGAGCTTTCCGCAATTGCTAAACTATTTGATCCTATAGGTGTGTTAAGCACAGTAATTATAGTAGCAAAAATTATTATGTAACGCATATAATTCTCTTCCATATTCGACGAAAAAAGAGTGGCAGAACTTCGCTGAAACATATCAGGGTGTTAATTCTATTCAAATACTTCGCTGGGTAATATATAAGCCTGATTGTGTAGCCGAACGTCATATTTTTCTTTTTTGCCTCTGAGAAGGCAAACGCGGGGGTGATGTACATCAGTCTAATTGAATCAAATGGTGAAATTTCCACTTTTCTGATTTACAGTAAAACAAAAGTGGCCCCCATAAAATCAATTTAACTCCCAATGCTAGAATTGTGTGGTGCAGTTTTGGCATCAGCATTATATAAAGTAATTGCAGCTGAAATTGATATAGTTTTTCAAAATTTTTATTGTTGGGCCTATTCCACGATCTCCTTTCCTGGTCGACATTCGTTGCTAATAGGCTATGCAGGATTCATGAAAATGTTGGTCAGAGCAATTGGCATCACGTGCGATCTGAAGACAATCCTGCGGACTTAGGCAGTCGAGGCACTTCACTGTTGGAGTTGTCATCATCACAAATTTGGTGGCATGGACCACATTGGCTTCGCCAAGATAGTTCCCAATGGGTTATTCAAGTTTCATCTGCACTAGATACAGATATTGAAAAACGCACTATTAAGTGCAACGTTTCATTCTTTTCGCATTTTCAAAATATTTTAGAAGATTTTTCCAATTTAGATAAAGCATTACGCGCTATAGCATTACCGTTTCTACTATAAAACACATCCATCGCATAAAGGTCGAAATTCTTTTCATGAAAAATATCGTACAAGCTCTGAAATAAACATAGCTAGATTACGTCTTGTTATGATAGCTCAGAAAGTCCACTATGCAGAAGAGAATAACAGTTTATTGAATGGCAGGTCGATAGATTCTAACAGTTCCCTTTTATCATTGAATCCTTTTCTGTACGATAAAGGCATTATGCGTGTCAATGGACGTTTAGCTCAATCCCCAACTCTAGTATATTCAGAAAGACATCCAATCTTATTAACACACCACTCTAAACTTTAACTTCTTTTAATTGAAAACTTACCCAATATTTTCATTCACTGTGAAATTCAATTAGTTTTGCGCAAGTTACTCACGCAATATTGGCTACCTCGAGCCACTTCGTTAATTCGCAAAATTATAAGAAAATGTAAACCTTGCTTGCTAGAGAAGAAAAAGTCATACTCCCAAATTATGGCATCTCTGCCTCCGGAGAGAACAGCCATCAGAAGACCCTTTGAAACTACAGGCGTAGTTTTCGCAGGCCCTTTTGAAACTAAATCTTTCACAGGTCGATATTGTAAAATTACGAAGAGCTATGTATGTGTAGAGCGAAGAGCTATGTATATGTATTTGTCTGCTTTTCTACGAAAGCAATCCATGTTAAAGCTACATCAGATTTGTCGACGGCAACATTTTTGGCCGCTGTTCATAGATTTATTTCCGACAATAGTACCAACTTTATCTGCGCTTCAAGAGAATTACGTCGAGAATTTAACCACCACCAGCTTTTATGGAAATTCATCCCCGCTGGAGCACCACATATGGAAGCTGCGGTTAAAAGTTTTAAAATCCATTTTCGTAAACACGGTAGTCAATTTAAATATACATTCGAGAAGTTATCAACGATACTTTCTGGAATTGAAGCTTGTTTAAATTCAAGGCCATTGTGTCCTATGAATGATTGTGAAGAAAATCCAATAGAATTAACTTAAGGTCATTTTTTAATATGGTCTCCTATTCTGGCTCCTGCCGAACCAATCTTTATCGTAAATTAAAAGTGCTTACTCAGCAATTCTGCCTCCGATGGAAAGAAGCGATATACAAACGGACGATGTTGTAGTAATTCGTCACGAACAATTACCTCCCACCGCTTGGAAGTTACGTCGTATAACTAATGTTTATCCCGGTACCGACGGTCGCGTTAGAGTAGTCGATGTAAAAACGGACAACGGGATTGTAAGACGACCAGTATCCAAGTTGGTCATTCTGACCAATTAAAATTTGTTTAAATTTCTTAAATTGGCATCCTCTCTTTCGTGGATGGCAAATTTAAATGAGATGGTTGCCACTCCTCTGCCTGACTATGAGGATGATGTCCCCATGTCGGATGAGGACAGAGATGACGACATTGTTATGGTTCCGCTCACCGATTTGGGCCCTACTGCAGCAATTGACACTGTGTGGTAGTTTTAGAAAGCTACCATTAAGCAAACGCATACGGTCAAGCAAACGCCGTGGTCAAACTTCATGTTTGTTCCAATTGCTTGTGTGCCGGTCACGTGCTCCGGAATTGTAGAAATGACGCAGCATGGGCCCAAACATAATTGTTCAAATTTTCCTGGGTTCACGACGGGCCCTCGTCCGAGCACTTCTGGACCATGTGCAGGCAACAGCCGTATATGCAGTTCTTTGGGCCAATCGTTGCGACTTCCTTCCATTCCCGTAGGACCTGATACGTCAATAAAGTTGTTGTTTTCTGCCCGGGTGATGAACCTCACCCATTTAATTTCTCCCAACGAATCCGCTTCAGCGGACGCAGCGTCGCAATTTGATGCTAGCCGATCCGCAGTTCTTCTGAGCGCCACGGGTTGCCTTGGTGTTGGGTGCCGAAATTGCAACATAGAGAGATATTGAAAGGCCGGCGGCAAATTTTTAATCTAAATATATTTTTTTATTAATTAAAATTTTTTAGGTTAGAATTTGACTACAAATTTTTAATCTAAACATTATTTTTAATCTAAACTTAATTTTTTGTAGGTTAGAATTTGACTACATGCCATTTGTATGCATCTTTGTGATTTCCATCACAAATATACATTGTCAAATTCTAACGAGTGACATATACGATTAAGCGCCACTTTGCAACACTCTCGCTTCTCTCGCTGCTTTAAACGTCACTCACTTGTCGTATAGGATTACGTCCAACCATCAGTAAGAGCCGGTAACATTTCAAATATTTTAAAATAACACCCATTGTCAATATTGACATCCAAATTCTAATCCCTTTTGTTTTATTTATTTGTATTTTTTCATATTGATACACAAACAATTTATATGTATAGTTTCATACGCTAAAACCGATAAGAATACAGCAGTTTTCACTTCTTTAACAATAGACTTTTGCTTGTATTCATCATTTATTTATTTTAAATTTTTCTGCATTCTGGGGACTCTGGTATGATGAATTTTTTTTTATCTTTACGTCTAACGACGGTATTCAGTAGGCGATGACTTCCTTTTAACACAATAAAATTATCTATATGGCCACTTTACCTTTATAATTTTGTTCTTTCAATATATCTGAAGCTCGTCTGTCCGTAACATGTTGTAAACGTTTTGAAACATCTTTCATGACGGTTGCGTTAGAGTAGTCGATGTAAAAACGGAAAACGGGATAATAAGACGACCAGTATCCAAGTTGGTCATTCTGACCAATTAAAATTTGTTTAAATTTCTTAAATTCGCATCCTCTCTTTCGTAGATGGCAAATTTAAGTGAGATGGTTGTCACTCCTCTGCCTGTCTATGAGGATGATGAATGAGGACAGAGATCACGACATTGTTATGGTTCCGCTCACCGATTTGGGCCCTACTGCAGCAATTGGCACGGTGTCGGGAGCCGCAGCTCCTCGTAATGAGCTTGCTCCCGCAGAAGAGTTAGTAGTCCAACCTGCTGTGACCGTGATCTCTTCTGAGCAAGCAGCTCCTCTACGGGAGGCTGCACCTGTTGGTACAGATGTACGCTCCTCTGGAAGCGACCCAAAAGCGAATTCATGTGAGGGCTCCGCAGGTTCCAAAAAGTGTAGTATGTGCCATCAGAAACACCACCTCAAGCATTGTGGTAGTTTTAAAAAGCTACCATTAAGCAAACGCATACGGACCGTGGTCAAACTTTATGTTTGTTCCAATTGCTTGTGTGCCGGTCACGAGCTCCGGAATTGTAGAAATGACGCAGCATTGGCCCAACCATAATTGTTCAAATTTTCCTAGGTTCACGGCGGGCCCCCGTACGAGCACTTCTGGACCATGTGCAGGAAACAGCCATATATGCAGTTCTGTGGTACAGTCGTTGCGACTTCCTTCCATTCCCGTAGGACCTGATCGATTTTCTCAGATAACTTTGGGCTCGTCCTACGTCAGTACGTCAATAAAATTGTTGGTATCTGCCCGGGTGATGAACCTCACCCATTTAATTTCTCCCACCGGACGCAGCGTCGCAATTTGATACTAGTCGATCCGCAGTTCTTCTGAGCGCCACGGGTTGCCTTGGTGTTGGGTGCCGAAATTGCAAATTGCAACATAGAGAAATGTTGCAAGGCCGGCGGCAAATTTTAAATCTAAACATCTTTTTTATTAATTTCATTTTTTTAGGATAGAATTTGACTACAAATTTTTAATCTAAACATCTTTTTTTATTAACTTAATTTTTTGTAGGCTAGAATTTGACTACATACCATTTGTATGCATCTTTGTGATTTCCATCACAAATATACATTGTCAAATTCTAACGAGTGACATATACGATTAAGCGCCACATTGCAACACTCTAGCTTCTCTCGCTGCTTTAAACGTCACTAACTTTTCGTATAGGATAACGTCCAACCATCAGAAAGAGCCGATAATATTTCAAATATTTTAAAATAAAACCCACTGTCAATATTGACATCCAAATTCTATTCCCTTCTGTTTCGTTTATTTTTATTTTTTCATATTGCTACGCAAACAATATGTATGTATAGTTTCATACGCTAAAGTTCTGCCTTAGAACTATATTTTCCGACAATAGTACCAGCATTGTCGGCGCTTCAAGAGAATTAGATAGAGAATTCAACCACCAAAAGCTTTTATGGAAAATCATCCCCGCTGGAGCATCATATATGGGTGGGCTCTGGCAAGCTGCGGTTAAGTGTTTTAAAATACATTTTCGTAAACACGGTAGTCAATTTAAATATAAATTCGAGGAGTTATCAACGATAGTTTCTGGAATTTAGGCTTGTTTAAATTCAAGGCCATTGTGTCCTATGAAAGATTGTGCAGAAAATCCGATAGCATTAACTACTTGTCATTTTCGAATAGGGTTTCCTATTCTTGCTCCTGTTTAAATTTCTTAAATTCGCAGCCTCTTTTTGGTAGATGGAATATTTAAATGAGATGGTTGCCACTCCTCTGCCTGACTATAAGGATGATGTCCCCATGTCGGGTGAGGACAGAGATGACGACAGCAATTGACACTGTGTCCGAAGCCGCAGCTCCTCGTAATGAGCTTGCTACCGCAGAAGAGTTAGTAGTCTAACCTGCTGTGACCGGGATCTCTTCTGAGCCAGCAGCTCCTCTACGGGAGGCTGCACCTGTTGGTTCAGATGTACGCTCCTCTGGAAGCGACCCGAAAGCGAATTCACTCGAATTCATGTGAGGGCTCCGCAGGTTCCAGAAAGTGTAATATGTGCCATCAGTAACACCACCACTAGCATTGTGGTAGTTTTAGAAAGCTACCATTACGTATACGGACTGAACACTTTTGAACATACAAGAAAAAAATCAAACTATTTACCTATTTTTAATATTTTATCTACAATTTATATGTGTTTAAGTTCGATACATTGCTTACGGCAATGTATATGTTCATTACATTGTTTCCCGTCTACAGCATTACAATTAACCACTTTAATTGGCCGCTCTTCGGAGCCCAATGGGGAATTCTTCTCTGCATATCTTCCAGGAGCCTCATTCACCTAGTTCGGATTGCAGGGGAGAGTTTCGCTCTCTTCTACTATATTTCCTGGAAGCCACATTCGCTTAGTTCGGATGCAGAGAGGCGCTTTCCAATGCTGCGGTCGTAGTTATTGATCACGGCCTTGCTGTAGCTTTCTTGCCCATCGCAACATCACTTGCTTTCTAACTCTCGTTGAATAAACATCTCTCGCTATCGTAGTTAACGCACGCATAAGGTAAAGTCTTGTTTCTCACGAAACCCACCTTCTTTACAATAAAGATTAAAAATATTTACAAAACACTATTTCGTTTTTCTTTTCTTTATTTGTTGGGTTTCACTGCTACTCGGTATCACGCCAACATTTTGATCCGTTCGAGCCGGATACAAATGAGCATTTTCGTTTGTCTACTAACAAATTGTGACGTTACTCATCTCGCTTATTCCTTATTTTCGAAGGAGAAATATATCATCCCCCTCACCAAACACAACACCTCATCAACAACATCAAAAACTGCATCATCATCCAAACAATACATCACAAACTCAAAGGTACGTAGTTCAGTTTCTTTTATATTGAGCATACCGCGAGAGTTTTCGTTTTTTACATTTCGCTTTACAAAAATAAATATTCCATTTGTGTCTACTTATTTCGCTACGTCACGTACTGGTCGCCCTACATTTGCCTTAACGCGTGTTTCCCTAAATATACAGTCCACACATTGTATCATATTCTTGCAATAATTTCTTTGCCAGTGATCGGTTGTGTAGTGCTTATTTGTTATTTCTCGCCAAAGGCTACCTATACACCTCGTTTTCTACAACAATAAGAACACTCATCGTGCCCTTCTTCTACTTTTCCTTGTTATTTTCAAACCTACCAACAATTCTAATATCGCATCAACTCTTCTTGTTTGTTCTTTAAACACAACAATAATATTCTAATATTCCACGCGCCTTTTTATAGCGTCTGTTTGCTAACACTCAATCACACCAACAACATATCCATTCCCCAACTCTCACTGTTGGATCGTTCTCGTTGTTCTGTTGATCGTGTGATATCAACAACAAATATCATTCTCGCATTCCAGTCGCCTTGTTTAGTGTGAGCCTACTAACAAATAAACATACCAACAAGATCTTGCTCTCCCCACACATCTCTGTTGATTCGTTGTCGTTGGTCTGTTTTGTAGTGCGTTAGCCGCTCACTCAACACTGCTTGTGTTTTATTCCCTTTTGTGCGGTATTCGTTATTCACCACTACACAGTTGGTGCGTGGTACAAAATTGTGAAATTTTATAAATAATATTTTAAAAAATATTTTATAAAAAAATTATTGTTATATTTGTTGGTCTATTGTAGATTTTTGGACTTTTACGAAAAAGTACCGTACTTTCGGCAATTTATAGACGCATTCAACGCATTAATTTTTGGTTAATTAAAAACTCTATTTGGACATTTTTATTGAAAAATTTGTAATTTTTTGCGAAAAAATAAATATTTACATTTACAACAAAAAATAATTTGTCTGTAATATTATAGTATAATTTGAAATTTCGTGCTCCCTACTGTCGGTAATTGCGATTTTCAAATTATTTTCGTCTATTTTTGTTCCTTTTTTGGAAAATTCACAAAATTTGTTGTTTTTAGTTGTTCCTATCGACTATATTACCTCTTTTTTCATCGACCCTTTTGCAAATTCGACTGTGTGTACCCTACATTCTGTTCTAGTCGACCTCAAATAGTAAAAATATAGATTTTTTTGACTTTTTTGCTTCGCTATCGTTTGTTTTTCTATAGAATCATGTCGGTCACTCACTGCCTCATACCATATACTTACGCCAGAGACTCATACAATTTTCAGCCTTGAAATTCAAAGTTCGGAACTTCAAGAGT